>NW_027517503.1:0-42824 GCF_048772815.1 Callospermophilus lateralis | reverse complement strand
ACAAAACTGAGAACTCCTTTATTTTGTCAAGTTTCAAAGAGCTACTACAAACAATGTTGGATTTAGAGGTCCAAATTCATCTATCTATATAGGAGAGAACAGAGGGAAACCTAAAAATATAAACTGCTACTGTAAACGAACGCTTCAACTTAGAAGAACCAAATTTGGTGAGCCAAGTGGGATTTGTGTACTTGTCATTACCACCAAGTATCATCAAGATTGGGTGAAAAAATATTTGCTGGTATTTCGGAAACTCGTTATTTCTTAGAAGCCTGGCAACCCCTCTCAATGAAAGTGCTTTTGCACAGTCTGTGCCTAGGGCTATTTGAAGAGGAAACAAACCATAGAGACAAAACTGAGAACTTTTTTATTTTGTCAAGTTTCAAAGAGCTACTACAAACCATGTTGGATTTAGAGTTCCAAATTCAGCTATCTCTATAGGAGAGAACAGTGGGAAACCTAAAAATAAAAACTGCTACTGTAAACGAACGCTTCAACCTTGGAGAACAAAATGTGGTGAGCCCATTGGGATTTGTGTACTTGTCATTACCACCAAGTATCATCAAGATTGGGTGAAAAAATGTAAGCTGGTATTTCGAAAAACCCGTAATTTCTTGGGAGCTTTGCTAACCCTTTCAATGAAAGTGCTTTTCCACAGTCTCTGCTTAGCGCTACTTGAAGAGGAAACAAATCATAAAGACAAAACAGAGAACCGCTTTATTTTGTCAAGTTTTATAGAGCTACTACAAACCATGTTGGATTTAGAGTTCCAAATTCATCTATCTATATAGGAGAAAACAGAGGGAAATCTAAATATATAAACTGCTACTGTAAACGAACTCTTCAACCAAGAAGAACACAATTTGGAGAGCCAAGTGGGATTTGTGTACTGATCATTACAACCACGTATCATCAAGACTGGGCGAAAAAATATTTGCTGGTATTTCTAAAACTCGTTATTTCTTAGAAGCTTGGCAACCCCTCTCAATGAAAGTGCTTTTCCACTGTCTGTGCCTAGGGCTACTTGAAGGGGAAACAATCCATAGAGAATAAACTGAGAACTCCTTTATTTTGTCAAGTTTCAGAGAGCTACTACAAACCATGTTGGATTTAGAGTTCCAAATTCATCTATCTATATAGGAGAGAACAGAGGGAAACCTAAAAAAATAAACTGCTACTGTAAACTAACGCTTCTACCTAGAAGAACAAAATTTAGTAAGTCAAGAGGGATTTGTGTACAGATCATTACCACCAAGTATCATCAAGATTGGGTGAAAAAATATTTGCTGGTATTTCAGAAACTCGTTATTTCTTAGAGGCTTGGCAACCCCTTTCACTGGAAGTTCTTTTCTACAGTTTGTGCCTAGGGCTACTTGAAGAGGAAACAAACCATAGAGACAAAACTGAGAACTCCTTTATTTTGTCAAGTTTCAAAGACCTACTACAAACCATGTTGGATTTAGAGTTCCAAATTCATCTATCTATATGGGAGAGAACAGAGTGAAACCTATAAATAAAAACTGCTACTGTAAACGAACGCTTCCGCCTAGAAGAACACAATTTGGTGAGCCAAGTGGCATTTGTGTACTGATCATTACCACCACGTATCATCAATATTGGGTGAAAAAATATTTTTGCTATTTCGGAAACTCGTTATTTCTTAGAAGCTTGGCAACCCCTCTCAATGAATGTGCTTTTCCCCAGTCTGTGCCTAGGGCCATTTGAAGAGGAAACAAACCATAGAGACAAAACTGAGAACTTTTTTATTTCGTCAAGTTTCAAAGAGCTACTACAAACCATGTTGGATTTAGAGTTCCATATTCATCTATCTATATAGGAGAGATTAGAGGGAAACCTAAAAATAAAAACTGCTACTGTAAACGAACGCTTCAATCTAGAAGAGCAAAATTTGGTGAGCCAAGTGGGATTTGTGTACTTGTCATTACCACTAAGTATCATCAAGATTGGGTGAAAAAATATTTGCTGGTATTTCGCAAACCCGTAATTTCTTGGGAGCTTGGCAAATTTTTTTAATGAAAGTGCTTTTCCACAGTCTCTGCTTAGGGCTACATGAAGAGGAAACAAATCATAGAGACAAAACTGAGAACTCCTTTATTTTGTCAAGTTTCAAAGAGCTACTACAAACAATGTTGGATTTATAGGTCCAAATTCATCTATCTATATAGGAGAGAACAGAGGGAAACCTAAAAATATAAACTGCTACTGTAAACGAACGCTTCAACCTAGAAGAACCAAATTTGGTGAGCCAAGTGGGATTTGTGTACTTGTCATTACCACCAAGTATCATCAAGATTGGGTAAAAAAATATTTGCTGGTATTTCGGAAACTCGTTATTTCTTAGAAGCCTGGCAACCCGTCTCAATGAAAGTGCTTTTGCATAGTCTGTGCCTAGGGCTACTTGAAGAGGAAACAAAACATAGGACAAAACTGAGAACTCCTTTATTTTGTCAAGTTTCAAAGAGCTACTACAAACCATGTTGGATTTATAGTTCCAAATTCATCTATCTATATAGGAGCGAACAGAGGGAAACCTAAAAATAAAAACTGCTACTGTAAACGAACGCTTCAACCTAGAAGAACAAAATTGGTGAGCCCAGTGTGATTTGTGTACTGATCATTACCACCAAGTATAATCAAGATTGGGTGAAAAAATATTTGCTGGTATTTCGGAAACTCGTTACTTCTTAGAAGCTTGGCAACCCCTTTCAATGAAAGTGCTGTTCTACAGTTTGTGCCTAGGGCTACTTGGAGAGGAAACAAACCATAGAGACAAAACTGAGAACTCCTTTATTTTGTCAAGTTTCAAAGAGCTACTACAAACCATGTTGGATTTAGAGTTCCAAATTCATCTATCTATATGGGAGAGAACAGAGTAAAACCTAAAAATAAAAACTGCTACTGTAAACGAACGCTTCAACATAGAGGAACACAATTTGGTGAGCCAAGTGGCATTTGTGTACTGATCATTACCACCACGTATCATCAAGATTGGGTGAAAAAATATTTGCTGGTATTTCGGAAACTCGTTATTTCTTAGAAGCTTGGCAACCCCTCTGAATGAATGTGCTTTTCCCCAGTCTGTGCCTAGGGCTATTTGAAGAGGAAACAAACCATAGAGACAAAACTGAGAACTTTTTTATTTTGTCAAGTTTCAAATAGCTACTACAAACCATGTTGGATTTAGAGTTCCAAATTCATCTATCTCTATAGGAGAGAACAGTGGGAAACCTAAAAATAAAAACCGCTACTGTAAACGAACGCTTCAACCTAGAAGAACAAAATTTGGTGAGCGAATTGGGATTTGTGTACTTGTCATTACCATCAAGTATCATCAAGATTGGGTGAAAAAATATAAGCTGGTATTTCGAAAAACCCGTAATTTCTTGGGAGCTTTGCTAACCCTTTCAATGAAAGTGCTTTTCCACAGTCTCTGCTTAGCGCTACTTGAAGAGGAAACAAATCATAAAGACAAAACAGAGAACTCCTTTATTTTGTCAAGTTTCAAAGAACTTCTACAAACCATGTTGGATTTAGAGTTCCAAATTCATCTATCTATATAGGGAAGAACAGAGGGAAATCTAAAAATATAAACTGCTACTGTAAACGAACTCTTCAACCAAGAAGAACACAATTTGGTGAGCCAAGTGGGATTTGTGTACTGATCATTACAACCACGTATCATCAAGATTGGGCGAAAAAATATTTGCTGGTATTTCTAAAACTCGTTATTTCTTAGAAGCTTGGCAACCCCTCTCAATGTGAAAGTGCTTTTCCACAGTCTGTGCCTAGGGCTACTTGAAGGGGAAACAATCCATAGAGAATAAACTGAGAACTCCTTTATTTTGTCAAGTGTCAGAGAGCTACTACAAACCATGTTGGATTTAGAGTTCCAAATTCATCTATCTATATAGGAGAGAACAGAGGGAAACCTAAAAAAATAAACTGCTACTGTAAACTAACGCTTCTACCTAGAAGAACAAAATTTAGTGAATCAAGAGGGATTTGTGTACAGATCATTACCACCAAGTATAATCAAGATTGGGTGAAAAAATATTTGCTGGTATTTCGGAAACTCGTTATTTCTTAGAGGCTTGGCAACCCCTTTCACTGGAAGTTCTTTTCTACAGGTTGTGCCTAGGGCTACTTGAAGGTGAAACAAACCATAGAGACAAAACCGAGAACTCCTTTATTTTGTCAAGTTTCAAAGACCTACTACAAACCATGTTGGATTTAGAGTTCCAAATTCATCTATCTATATGGGAGAGAACAGAGTGAAACCTATAAATAAAAACTGCTACTGTAAACGAACGCTTCCACCTAGAAGAACACAATTTGGTGAGCCAAGTGGCATTTGTGTACTGATCATTACCACCACGTATCATCAATATTGGGTGAAAAAATATTTTGCTATTTCGGAAACTCGTTATTTCTTAGAAGCTTGGCAACCCCTCTCAATGAATGTGCTTTTCCCCAGTCTGTGCCTAGGGCCATTTGAAGAGGAAACAAACCATAGAGACAAAACTGAGAACTTTTTATTTCGTCAAGTTTCAAAGAGCTACTACAAACCATGTTGGATTTAGAGTTCCATATTCAGCTATCTATATAGGAGAGATTAGAGGGAAACCTAAAAATAAAAACTGCTACTGTAAACGAACGCTTCAATCTAGAAGAGCAAAATTTGGTGAGCCAAGTGGGATTTGTGTACTTGGCATTACCACTAAGTATCATCAAGATTGGGTGAAAAAATATTTGCTGGTATTTCGCAAACCCGTAATTTCTTGGGAGCTTGGCAATTTTTTTTAATGAAAGTGCTTTTCCACAGTCTCTGCTTAGGGCTACATGAAGAGGAAACAAATCATAGAGACAAAACTGAGAACTCCTTTATTTTGTCAAGTTTCTAAGAGCTACTACAAACAATGTTGGATTTAGAGGTCCAAATTCATCTATCTATATAGGAGAGAACAGAGGGAAAACCTAAAAATATAAACTGCTACTGTAAACGAACGCTTCAACTTAGAAGAACCAAATTTGGTGAGCCAAGTGGGATTTTGTGTACTTGTCATTACCACCAAGTATCATCAAGATTGGGTGAAAAATATTTGCTGGTATTTCGGAAACTCGTTATTTCTTAGAAGCCTGGCAACCCCTCTCAATGAAAGTGCTTTTGCACAGTCTGTGCCTAGGCTATTTGAAGAGGAAACAAACCATAGAGACAAAACTGAGAACTTTTTATTTTGTCAAGTTTCAAAGAGCTACTACAAACCATGTTGGATTTAGAGTTCCAAATTCAGCTATCTCTATAGGAGAGAACAGTGGGAAACCTAAAAATAAAAACTGCTACTGTAAACGAACGCTTCAACCTTGAAGAACAAAAGGTGGTGAGCCCATTGGAATTTGTGTACTTGTCATTACCACCAAGTATCATCAAGATTGGGTGAAAAAATGTAAGCTGGTATTTCGAAAAACCCGTAATTTCTTGGGAGCTTTGCTAACCCTTTCAATGAAAGTGCTTTTCCACAGTCTCTGCTTAGCGCTACTTGAAGAGGAAACAAATCATAAAGACAAAACAGAGAACCGCTTTATTTTGTCAAGTTTTATAGAGCTACTACAAACCATGTTGGATTTAGAGTTCCAAATTCATCTATCTATATAGGAGAAAACAGAGGGAAATCTAAATATATAAACTGCTACTGTAAAACGAACTCTTCAACCAAGAAGAACACAATTTGGAGAGCCAAGTGGGATTTGTGTACTGATCATTACAACCACGTATCATCAAGACTGGGCGAAAAAATATTTGCTGGTATTTCTAAAACTCGTTATTTCTTAGAAGCTTGGCAACCCCTCTCAATGAAAGTGCTTTTCCACAGTCTGTGCCTAGGGCTACTTGAAGGGGAAACAATCCATAGAGAATAAACTGAGAACTCCTTTATTTTGTCAAGTTTCAGAGAGCTACTACAAACCATGTTGGATTTAGAGTTCCAAATTCATCTATCTATATAGGAGAGAACAGAGGAAACCTAAAAAAATAAACTGCTACTCTAAACTAACGCTTCTACCTAGAAGAACAAAATTTAGTAAGTCAAGAGGGATTTGTGTACAGATCATTACCACCAAGTATCATCAAGATTGGGTGAAAAAATATTTGCTGGTATTTCGGAAACTCGTTATTTCTTAGAGGCTTGGCAACCCCTTTCACTGGAAGTTCTTTTCTACAGTTTGTGCCTAGGGCTACTTGAAGAGGAAACAAACCATAGAGACAAAACTGAGAACTCCTTTATTTTGTCAAGTTTCAAAGACCTACTACAAACCATGTTGGATTTAGAGTTCCAAATTCATCTATCTATATGGGAGAGAACAGAGTGAAACCTATAAATAAAAACTGCTACTGTAAACGAACGCTTCCGCCTAGAAGAACACAATTTGGTGAGCCAAGTGGCATTTGTGTACTGATCATTACCACCACGTATCATCAATATTGGGTGAAAAAATATTTTTGCTATTTCGGAAACTCGTTATTTCTTAGAAGCTTGGCAACCCCTCTCAATGAATGTGCTTTTCCCCAGTCTGTGCCTAGGGCCATTTGAAGAGGAAACAAACCATAGAGACAAAACTGAGAACTTTTTTATTTCGTCAAGTTTAAAAGAGCTACTACAAACCATGTTGGATTTAGAGTTCCATATTCATCTTTCTATATAGGAGAGATTAGAGGGAAACATAAAAATAAAAACTGCTACTGTAAACGAACGCTTCAATCTAGAAGAGCAAAATTTGGTGAGCCAAGTGGGATTTGTGTACTTGTCATTACCACTAAGTATCATCAAGATTGGGTGAAAAAATATTTGCTGGTATTTCGCAAACCCGTAATTTCTTGGGAGCTTGGCAAAATTTTTTAATGAAAGTGCTTTTCCACAGTCTCTGCTTAGGGCTACATGAAGAGGAAACAAATCATAGAGACAAAACTGAGAACTCCTTTATTTTGTCAAGTTTCAAAGAGCTACTACAAACAATGTTGGATTTAGAGGTCCAAATTCATCTATCTATATAGGAGAGAACAGAGGGAAACCTAAAAATATAAACTGCTACTGTAAACGAACGCTTCAACTTAGAAGAACCAAATTTGGTGAGCCAAGTGGGATTTGTGTACTTGTCATTACCACCAAGTATCATCAAGATTGGGTGAAAAAATATTTGCTGGTATTTCGGAAACTCGTTATTTCTTAGAAGCCTGGCAACCCCTCTCAATGAAAGTGCTTTTGCACAGTCTGTGCCTAGGGCTATTTGAAGAGGAAACAAACCATAGAGACAAAACTGAGAACTTTTTTATTTTGTCAAGTTTCAAAGAGCTACTACAAACCATGTTGGATTTAGAGTTCCAAATTCAGCTATCTCTATAGGAGAGAACAGTGGGAAACCTAAAAATAAAAAACTGCTACTGTAAACGAACGCTTCAACCTTGGAGAACAAAATGTGGTGAGCCCATTGGGATTTGTGTACTTGTCATTACCACCAAGTATCATCAAGATTGGGTGAAAAAATGTAAGCTGGTATTTCGAAAAACCCGTAATTTCTTGGGAGCTTTGCTAACCCTTTCAATGAAAGTGCTTTTCCACAGTCTCTGCTTAGCGCTACTTGAAGAGGAAACAAATCATAAAGACAAAACAGAGAACCGCTTTATTTTGTCAAGTTTTATAGAGCTACTACAAACCATGTTGGATTTAGAGTTCCAAATTCATCTATCTATATAGGAGAAAACAGAGGGAAATCTAAATATATAAACTGCTACTGTAAACGAACTCTTCAACCAAGAAGAACACAATTTGGAGAGCCAAGTGGGATTTGTGTACTGATCATTACAACCACGTATCATCAAGACTGGGCGAAAAAATATTTGCTGGTATTTCTAAAACTCGTTATTTCTTAGAAGCTTGGCAACCCCTCTCAATGAAAGTGCTTTTCCACTGTCTGTGCCTAGGGCTACTTGAAGGGGAACAATCCATAGAGAATAAACTGAGAACTCCTTTATTTTGTCAAGTTTCAGAGAGCTACTACAAACCATGTTGGATTTAGAGTTCCAAATTCATCTATCTATATAGGAGAGAACAGAGGGAAACCTAAAAAAATAAACTGCTACTGTAAACTAACGCTTCTACCTAGAAGAACAAAATTTAGTAAGTCAAGAGGGATTTGTGTACAGATCATTACCACCAAGTATCATCAAGATTGGGTGAAAAAATATTTGCTGGTATTTCAGAAACTCGTTATTTCTTAGAGGCTTGGCAACCCCTTTCACTGGAAGTTCTTTTCTACAGTTTGTGCCTAGGGCTACTTGAAGAGGAAAACAAACCATAGAGACAAAACTGAGAACTCCTTTATTTTGTCAAGTTTCAAAGACCTACTACAAACCATGTTGGATTTAGAGTTCCAAATTCATCTATCTATATGGGAGAGAACAGAGTGAAACCTATAAATAAAAACTGCTACTGTAAACGAACGCTTCCGCCTAGAAGAACACAATTTGGTGAGCCAAGTGGCATTTGTGTACTGATCATTACCACCACGTATCATCAATATTGGGTGAAAAAATATTTTTGCTATTTCGGAAACTCGTTATTTCTTAGAAGCTTGGCAACCCCTCTCAATGAATGTGCTTTTCCCCAGTCTGTGCCTAGGGCCATTTGAAGAGGAAACAAACCATAGAGACAAAACTGAGAACTTTTTTATTTCGTCAAGTTTCAAAGAGCTACTACAAACCATGTTGGATTTAGAGTTCCATATTCATCTATCTATATAGGAGAGATTAGAGGGAAACCTAAAAATAAAAACTGCTACTGTAAACGAACGCTTCAATCTAGAAGAGCAAAATTTGGTGAGCCAAGTGGGATTTGTGTACTTGTCATTACCACTAAGTATCATCAAGATTGGGTGAAAAAATATTTGCTGGTATTTCGCAAACCCGTAATTTCTTGGGAGCTTGGCAAATTTTTTTAATGAAAGTGCTTTTCCACAGTCTCTGCTTAGGGCTACATGAAGAGGAAACAAATCATAGAGACAAAACTGAGAACTCCTTTATTTTGTCAAGTTTCAAAGAGCTACTACAAACAATGTTGGATTTAGAGGTCCAAATTCATCTATCTATATAGGAGAGAACAGAGGGAAACCTAAAAATATAAACTGCTACTGTAAATGAACACTTCAACCTAGAAGAGCAAAATTTGGTGAGCCAAGTGGGATTTGTGTACTTGTCATTACCACCAAGTATCATCAAGATTGGGTGAAAAAATATTTGCTGGTATTTCGGAAACCCGTAATTTCTTGGAAGCTTGGCAAACCCTTTCAATGAAAGTGCTTTTCCACAGTCTGTGTCTAGGGCTACTTGAAGAGGAAACAAACCATAGAGACAAAACTGAGAACTCCTTTATTTTGTCAAGTTTCAGGGAGCTAGTACAAACCATGTTGATTTTAGAGTTCCAAATTCATCTATCTATATAGGAGAGAACAGAGGGAAACCTAAAAATAAAAACTGCTACTGTAAACGAACGCTTCAACCTCGAAGAACAAAATTTGGTGAGCCAAGTGGGATTTGTGTCATTGTAATTACCACCAAGAATAATCAAGATTACGTGAAAAAATATTTGCTGGTATTTCGGAAACTCGTAATTTCTTGGAAGTTTGGCAACCCCTTTCAATGAAAGTGCTTTTCCACAGTTTCTGCTTAGGGCTACTTGAAGAAGAAACAAATCATAGAGACAAAACTGAGAACTCCTTTATTTTGTCAAGTTTCAAAGAGCTACTACAAACCATGTTGGATTTAGAGTTCCAAATTCATCTATCTATATAGGAGCGAACAGAGGGAAACCTAAAAATAAAAACTGCTACTGTAAACGAACGCTTCAACCTAGAAGAACAAAATTTGGTGAGCCAAGTGGGATTTGTGTACTGATCATTACCACCAAGTATCATCAAGATTGGGTGAAAAAATATTTGCTGGTATTTCGGAAACTCGTTATTTCTTAGAAGCTTGGCAACCCCTTTCAATGAAAGTGCTTTTCCACAGTCTCCGCTTAGCTCTATTTGAAGAGGAAACAAATCAAAGAGACAAAACTGAGAACTCCTTTATTTTATGAAGTTTCAAAGAGCTACTACAAACCATGTTGGATTTAGAGTTCCAAATTCATCTATCTATATAGGAGAGAACAAAGTGAAACCTAAAAATAAAAACGGCTACTGTAAACGAACGCTTCAACCTGAAAGAACAAAATTTGATGAGCCAAGTGGGATTTGTGTACATATCATACCACAAAGTGTTATCAAGATAGGGTGAAAAAATATTTTCTGGTATTTCGGAAACTCGTTATTCCTTGGAAGCTTGGCAACCCTTTTCAATGCAAGTGCTTTTCCACAGTTTGTGCCTAGGGCTACTTGAAGAGGAAACAAACCATAGAGACAAAACAGAGAACTAATTTATTTTGTCAAGTTTCAAAGAGCTACTACAAACCGTGGTGGATTTAGAGTTCCAAATTCATCTATCTATATAGGAGAGAACAGAGAAAAACCTAAATATAGAAACTGCTACTGTAGACGAACGCTTCAACCTAGAAGAACAAAATTTGGTGAGCCAAGTGGGATTTGTGTACTGATCATTACCACCAAGTATCATCAAGATTGGGTAAAAAAATATTTGCTGGTATTTCGGAAACTCGTTATTTCTTAGAATCTTGGCAACCCCTCTCAATGAAAGTGCTTTTCCACAGTCTGTGCCTAGGTCTATTGAAGAGGAAACAAACCATAGAGACAAAACTGAGAACTCCTTTATTTTTTCAAGTTTCAAAGAGCTACTACAAACCGTGGTGGATTTAGAGTTCCAAATTCATCTATCTATATAGGAGAGAACAGAGTGAAACCTAAATATAACAACTTCTACTGTAGACGAACGCTTAAACCTAGAGGAACAAAATTTGGTGAACAAGGTGGGATTTGTGTACTGATCATTACCACCAAGTATCATCAATATTGGGAGAAAAAATATTTGCTGCTATTTCGGAAACTCGTTATTTCTTAGAAGCCTCAACACCCCTCTCAATGAAAGTGCTTTTCCACAGTCTGTGCCTAGGGCTACTTGAAGAGGAAACAAACCATAGAGAAAAAACTGAGATCTCCTTTATTTTGTCACGTTTCAAAGAGCTACCACAAACCATGTTGGATTTAGTGTTTTAAATTCATCTATATATCTAGGAGAGAACAGAGTGAAACCTAAAAATAAAAACAGCTACTGTAAACGAACGCTTCAACCTAGAAGAACAAAATTTGGTGAGCCAAGTGGGATTTGTGTACGTATCATTACCACCAAGTATCATCAAGATTGGGTGAAAAAATATTTGCTGGTATTTCAAAACTCGTAAATTTTTGATAGCTTGGCAACCCCTTTTAATGAAAGTGCTTTTCCACAGTCTCTGCTTAGGGCCACTTGAAGAGGAAACAAACCATAGAGACAACACTGAGAACATTTTTATTTTGTCAAGTTTCAAAGAGCTACTACAAACCATGTTGGATTTAGAGTTCCAAATTCATCTATCTATATAGGAGAGAACAGCGGGAAACCTAAAAATAAAAACTGCACTTGTAAACGAACGCCTCAAACTCGAAGAGAAACATTTGGTGAGCCAAGTGGGATTTGTGTATTTGTAATTACCACCAAGTATCATCAAGATTGGGTGAAAAAATATTTGCCGGTATTTCGGCAACCCGTAATTTTTTGTGAGCTTGGCAAAACCTTTCAATGAAAGTGCTTTTCCCCAGTTTCTGCTTAGGGCTACTTGAAGAAGAAACAAATCATAGAGACAAAACTGAGAACTCCTTTATTTTGTCAAGTTTCAAAGAGCTACTACAAACCATGTTGGATTTAGAGTTCCAAATTCATCTATCTATATAGGAGCGAACAGAGGGAAACCTAAAAATAAAAACTGCTACTGTAAACGAACGCTTCAACCTAGAAGAACAAAATTTGTTGAGCCAAGTGTGATTTGTGTACTGATCTTTACTACCAAGTATCATCAAGATTGGGTGAAAAAATATTTGCTGGTATTTCGGAAAGTCGTTATTTCTTAGAAGCTTGGCAACCACTTTCAATGAAAGTGCTGTTCTACAGTTTGTGCCTAGGGCTATTTGGAGAGGAAACAAACCATAGAGACAAAACTGAGAACTCCTTTATTTTGTTAAGTTTCAAAGAGCTACTACAAACCATATTGGATTTAGAGTTCCAAATTCATCTATCTATATAGGAGAGAACAGAGGGAAACCTAAAAATAAAAACTGCTACTGTAAACAAAAGTTTCAACCTAGAAGAGCAAAATTTGGTGAGCAATTGGGATTTGTGTACTTGTCATTACCACCGAGTACCATCAAGATTGGGTGAAAAAATATTTGCTGGTATTTCGGCAACCCGTAATTTCTTGGAGCTTGGCAAACCTTTCAATGAAAGTGCTTTTCCACAGTCTCTGCTTAGGGCTACTTGAAGAGGAAACAAATCACAGAGACAAAACTGAGAACTCCTTTATTTTGTAAAGTTTCAAAGAGCTACTACAAACCATGTTGGATTTAGAGTTCCAAATTCATCTATCTATATAGGAGAGAGCAGAAGGAAACCTAAAAATATAAACTGCTACTGTAAGGAACGCTTCAACCTAGAAGAACAAAATTTGGTGAGCCAAGTGGGATTTGTGTACTTGTCCTTACCAAAAAGTATCATCAAGAATGGGTGAAAAAATATTTGTTGGTATTTCAGAAACTTGTTATTTCTTAGAAGCTTGGCAACCCCTCTCAATGAATGTGCTTTTCCCCAGTCTGTGCCTAGGGCTATTTGAAGAGGAAACAAACCATAGAGACAAAACTGAGGACTTTTTTCTTTTGTCAAGTTTCAAAGAGCTACTACAAACCATGTTGGAATTAAAGTTCCAAATTCATCTATCTATATAAAGAGAACAGAGTGAAACCTAAAATAAAACTGCTACTGTAAACGAACTCTTCAACCAAGAAGAACACAATTTGGTGAGCCAAGTGGTATTTGTGTACTTGTCATTAACACCAAGTATCATCAGGATTGGGTGAAAAATATTTGCTGGTATTTCGGAAACTCGTTATTTCTTAGAAGCTTGGGAAACCCTCCCAATGATAGTGCTTTTCCACAGTCCGTGCCTAGGGCTACTTGAAGAGGAAACAAACCATAGAGACAAAATGAGAACTCCTTTATTTTATGAAGTTTCAAAGAGGTAGTACAAACCATGTTGGATTTAGAGTTCCAAATTCATCTATCTATATAGGAGAGAACTGAGTGAAACCTAAAAATAAAAACTGCTACTGTAAACGAACGCTTCAACCTCGAAGAACAAAATTTGGTGAGCCAAGTGGGATTTGTGTACTTGTCATTAATACCAAGTGTCATCAAGATTGGGTGAAAAACTGTTTGCTGTTATTTCGGAAACTTGTAATTTCTTGGAAGCTTGGCAACCCCTTTTAATGAAAGTGCTTTTCCACAGTCTCTGCTTAGAGATACTTGAGGAGGAAACAAATCATAGAGACAAAACGGAGAACTCCTTTATTTTGTCAAGTTTCAAAGAGCTACTACAAACCATGTTGGATTTATAGTTCCAAATTCATCTGTCTATATAGGAGAGAACAGAGGGAAACCTAAAATTATAAACTGCTACTGTAAACGAACGCTTCAACCTAGAAGAACCAATTTTGGTGAGTCAAGTTGAATTTGTGTACTGATCATTACCACCAGTATCATCAAGATTGGGTGAAAAAATATTTGCTGGTATTTTGGATACTCGTTATTTCTTAGAAGCTTGAAAACAACTCTCAATGAAAGTGCTTTTCCACAGTCTGTGCCTAGGGCTACTTGAAGAGGAAACAAACCATAGAGACAAAACTGAGATCTCCTTTATTTTGTCACGTTTCAAAGAGCTACTACAAACCATGTTGGATTTAGTGTTTTAAATTCATCTATATATCTAGGAGAGAACAGAGTGAAACCTAAAAATAAAAACAGCTACTGTAAACGAACGCTTCAACCTAGAAGAACAAAATTTGGTGAGCCAAGTGGGATTTGTGTACTTATCATTACCACCAAGTATCATCAACATTGGGTGAAAAAATATTTGCTGGTATTTCGGAAACTCATAATTTCTTGGAAGCTTGGCAACCCCTTTTAATGAAAGTGCTTTTCCACAGTCTCTGCTTAGAGATACTTGAGGAGGAAACAAATCATAGAGACAAAACTGAGAACTCCTTTATTTTGTCAAGTTTCAAAGAGCTACTACAAAACATGTTGGATTTATAGTTCCAAATTCATCTATCTATATAGGAGAGAACAGACGGACACCTAAAATTATAAACTGCTACTGTAAACGAACGCTTCAACCAAGAAGAAGGAAATTTTGGTGAGTCAAGTTGAATTTGTGTACTGATCATTACCACCAGTATCATCAAGATTGGGTGAAAAAATATTTGCTGGTATTTTGGAAACTCGTTATTTCTTAGAAGCTTGAAAACAACTCTCAATGAAAGTGCTTTTCCACAGTCTCTGCTTAGAGATACTTGAGGAGGAAACAAATCATAGAGACAAAACTGAGAACTCCTTTATTTTGTCAAGTTTCAAACAGCTACTACAAACCATGTTGGATTTAGAGTTCCAAATTCATCTATCTCTATAGGAGAGAACATAGAGAAACCTAAATATAAAAACTGCTACTGTAAATGAACGCTTCAACCTAGAAGAGCAAAATTTGTGAGCCAAGTGGGATTTGTTTACTTGTCATTACCACCAAGTATCATCAAGATTCGGTGAAAAATTATTTGCTGGTATTTCGGAAACCCGTAATTTCTTGGAAGCTTGGCAAACCCTTTCAATGAAAGTGCTTTTCCACAGTCTCCGCTTAGGGCTACTTGAAGAGGAAACAAACCATAGAGACAAAACTGAGAACTCCTTTATTTTGTCAAGTTTCAGGGAGCTACTACAAACCATGTTGATTTTAGAGTTCCAAATTCATCTATCTATATAGGAGAGAACAGAGGGAAACCTAAAAATAAAAACTGCTACTGTAAACGAACGCTTCAACCTCGAAGAGCAAAATTTGGTGAGCCAAGTGGGATTTGTGTCCTTGTAATTACCACCAAGAATCATCAAGATTACGTGAAAAAATATTTGCTGGTATTTCGGAAACTCGTAATTTCTTGGAAGTTTGGCATCCCCTTTCAATGAAAGTGCTTTTCCACAGTCTCCGCTTAGGGCTATTTGAAGAGGAAACAAATCAAAGAGACAAAACTGAGAACTCCTTTATTTTATGAAGTTTCAAAGAGCTACTACAAACCATGTTGGATTTAGAGTTCCAAATTCATCTATCTATATAGGAGAGAACAATGTGAAACCTAAAAATAAAAACGGCTACTGTAAAGGAACGCTTCAACCTGAAAGAACAAAATTTGATGAGCCAAGTGGGATTTGTGTACATATCATACCACAAAGTGTTATCAAGATTGGGTGAAAAAATATTTTCTAGTATTTCGGAAACTCGTTATTCCTTGGAAGCTTGGCAACCCTTTTCAATGCAAGTGCTTTTCCACAGTTTGTGCCTAGGGCTACTTGAAGAGGAAACAAACCATAGAGACAAAACAGAGAACTAATTTATTTTGTCAAGTTTCAAAGAGCTACTACAAACCGTGGTGGATTTAGAGTTCCAATTTCATCTATCTATATAGGAGAGAACAGAGAACAACCTAAATATACAAACCGCTATTGTAGACGAACGCTTCAACCTCGAAGAACAAAATTTGGTGAGCCAGGGATTTCTGTACTGATCATTACCACCAAGTATCATCAAGATTGGGTGAAAAAATATTTGCTGGTATTTCAAACTCGTAATTTTTTGATAGCTTGGCAACCCCTTTTAATGAAAGTGCTTTTCCACAGTCTCTGCTTAGGGCCACTTGAAGAGGAAACAAACTATAGAGACAACACTGAGAACATTTTTATTTTGTCAAGTTTCAAAGAGCTACTACAAACCATGTTGGATTTAGAGTTCCAAATTCATCTATCTATATAGGAGAGAACAGCGTTAAACCTAAAAATAAAAACTGCACTTGTAAACGAACGCTTCAAACTCGAAGAGAAAAATTTGGTGAGCCTAGTGGATTTGTGTATTGTAATTACCACCAAGTATCATCAAGATTGGGTGAAAAAATATTTGCCAGTATTTCGGCAACCCCATAATTTTTTGTGAGCTTGGCAAAACCTTTCAATGAAAGTGCTTTTCCCCAGTTTCTGCTTAGGGCTACTTGAAGAAGAAACAAATCATAGAGACAAAAACTGAGAACTCCTTTATTTTGTCAAGTTTCAAAGAGCTACTACAAACCATGTTGGATTTAGAGTTCCAAATTCATCTATCTATATAGGAGCGAACAGAGGGAAACCTAAAAATAAAAAACTGCTACTGTAAACGAACGCTTCAACCTAGAAGAACAAAATTTGGTGAGCCAAGTGTGATTTGTGTACTGATCATTACCACCAAGTATCATCAAGATTGGGTGAAAAAATATTTGCTGGTATTTCGGAAACTCGTTATTTCTTAGAAGCTTGGCAACCCCTTTCAATGAAAGTGCTGTTCTACAGTTTGTGCCTAGGGCTACTTGGAGAGGAAACAAACCATAGAGACAAAACTGAGAACTCCTTTATGTTGTTAACTTTCAAAGAGCTACTACAAACCATATTGGATTTAGAGTTCCAAATTCATCTATCTATATGGGAAAGAACAGAGTGAAACCTAAAAATAAAAACTGCTTCTATAAACGAACGCTTCAACCTAGAAGAACACAATTTGGTGAGCCAAGTGGCATTTGTGTACTGATCATTACCACCGCGTATCATGAAGATTGGGTGAAAAAATATTTGCTGGTATTTCGGAAACTCGTTATTTTTAGAAGCTTGGCACCCCTCTCAATGAATGTGCTTTTCCCCAGTCTGTGCCTAGGGCTATTTGAAGAGGAAACAAACCATAGAGACAAAACTGAGAACTTTTTTCTTTGTCAAGTTTCAAAGAGCTACTACAAACCATGTTGGATTTAGAGTTCCAAATTCATCTATCTATATAGGAGAGAACAGAGGGAAACCTAAAAATAAAAACTGCTACTGTAAACGAACGCTTCAACCTCGAAGAACAAAATTTGGTGAGCCAAGTGGGATTTGTGTCCTTGTAATTACCACCAAGTATCATCAAGAATGGGTGAAAAAATATTTGCCGGTATTTCTGCAACCCGTAATTTTTTGTGAGCTTGGCAAAACCTTTCAATGAAAGTGCTTTTCCCCAGTTTCTGCTTAGGGCTACTTGAAGAAGAAACAAATCATAGAGACAAAACTGAGACCTCTTTTATTTTGTCAAGTTTCAAAGAGCTACTACAAACCATGTTGGATTTAGAGTTCCAAATTCATCTATCTATATAGGAGGGAACAGAGGGAAACCTAAAAATAAAAACTGCTACTGTAAAAGAACGCTTCAACATAGAAGAACAAAATTTGCTGAGCCAAGTGTGATTTGTGTACTGATCATTACCACCAAGTATCATCAGGATTAGGTGAAAAAATATTTGCTGGTATTTCGGAAACTCGTTATTTCTTAGAAGCTTGGCAACCCCTTTTAATGAAAGTGCTGTTCTACAGTTTGTGCCTAGGGCTACTTGGAGAGGAAGCAAACCATAGAGACAAAACTGAGAACTCCTTTATTTTGTTAACTTTCAAAGAGCTACTACAAACCATATTGGATTTAGAGTTACAAATTCATCTATCTATATAGGAGAGAACAATGTGAAACCTAAAAATAAAAACGGCTACTGTAAAGGAACGCTTCAACCTGAAAGAACAAAATTTGATGAGCCAAGTGGGATTTGTGTACATATCATACCACAAAGTGTTATCAAGATTGGGTGAAAAAATATTTTCTAGTATTTCGGAAACTCGTTATTCCTTGGAAGCTTGGCAACCCTTTTCAATGCAAGTGCTTTTCCACAGTTTGTGCCTAGGGCTACTTGAAGAGGAACAAACCATAGAGACAAAACAGAGAACTAATTTATTTTGTCAAGTTTCAAAGAGCTACTACAAACCGTGGTGGATTTAGAGTTCCAATTTCATCTATCTATATAGGAGAGAACAGAGAACAACCTAAATATACAAACCGCTACTGTAGACGAACGCTTCAACCTAGAAGAACAAAATTTGGTGAGCCAAGTGGGATTTGTGTACTGATCATTACCACCAAGTATCATCAATATTGGGTGAAAAAATATTTGCTGCTATTTCGGAAACTCGTTATTTCTTAGAAGCCTCAACACCCCTCTCAATGAAAGTGCTTTTCCACAGTCTGTGCCTAGGGCTACTTGAAGAGGAAACAAACCATAGAGAAAAAACTGAGATCTCCTTTATTTTGTCACGTTTTAAAGAGCTACCACAAACCATGTTGGATTTAGTGTTTTAAATTCATCTGTCTATATAGGAGAGAACAGAGAACAACCTACATATACAAACCGCTACTGTAGACGAACGCTTCAACCTCGAAGAACAAAATTTGGTGAGCCAGGGATTTCTGTACTGATCATTACCACCAAGTATCATCAAGATTGGGTGAAAAAATATTTGCTGGTATTTCAAAACCGTAATTTTTGATAGCTTGGCAACCCCTTTTAATGAAAGTGCTTTCCACAGTCTCTGCTTAGGGCCACTTGAAGAGGAAACAAACTATAGAGACAACACTGAGAACATTTTTATTTTGTCAAGTTTCAAAGAGCTACTACAAACCATGTTGGATTTAGAGTTCCAAATTCATCTATCTATATAGGAGAGAACAGCGGGAAACCTAAAAATAAAAACTGCACTTGTAAACGAACGCTTCAAACTCGAAGAGAAAAATTTGGTGAGCCTAGTGGGATTTGTGTATTTGTAATTACCACCAAGTATCATCAAGATTGGGTGAAAAATATTTGCCGGTATTTCGGCAACCCATAATTTTTTGTGAGCTTGGCAAAACCTTTCAATGAAAGTGCTTTTCCCCAGTTTCTGCTTAGGGCTACTTGAAGAAGAAACAAATCATAGAGACAAAACTGAGAACTCCTTTATTTTGTCAAGTTTCAAAGAGCTACTACAAACCATGTTGGATTTAGAGTTCCAAATTCATCTATCTATATAGGAGCGAACAGAGGGAAACCTAAAAATAAAAACTGCTACTGTAAACGAACGCTTCAACCTAGAAGAACAAAATTTGGTGAGCCAAGTGTGATTTGTGTACTGATCATTACCACCAAGTATCAACAAGATTGGGTGAAAAAATATTTGTTGGTATTTCGGAAACTCGTTATTTCTTAGAAGCTTGGCAACCCCTTTCAATGAAAGTGCTGTTCTACAGTTTGTGCCTAGGGCTACTTGGAGAGGAAACAAAACCATAGAGACAAAACTGAGAACTCCTTTATGTTGTTAACTTTCAAAGAGCTACTACAAACCATATTGGATTTAGAGTTCCAAATTCATCTATCTATATGGGAAAGAACAGAGTGAAACCTAAAAATAAAAACTGCTTCTATAAACGAACGCTTCACCTAGAAGAACACAATTTGGTGAGCCAAGTGGCATTTGTGTACTGATCATTACCACCGCGTATCATGAAGATTGGGTGAAAAAATATTTGCTGGTATTTCGGGAAACTCGTTATTTTTTAGAAGCTTGGCAACCCCTCTCAATGAATGTGCTTTTCCCAGTCTGTGCCTAGGGCTATTTTGAAGAGGAAACAAACCATAGAGACAAAACTGAGAACTTTTTTCTTTTGTCAAGTTTCAAAGAGCTACTACAAACCATGTTGGATTTAGAGTTCCAAATTCATCTATCTATATAGGAGAGAACAGAGGGAAACCTAAAATTAAAAACTGCTACTGTAAACGAACGCTTCAACCTCGAAGAACAAAATTTGGTGAGCCAAGTGGGATTTGTGTCCTTGTAATTACCACCAAGTATCATCAAGAATGGGTGAAAAATATTTGCCGGTATTTCTGCACCCGTAATTTTTTTGTGAGCTTGGCAAAACCTTTCAATGAAAGTGCTTTTCCCCAGTTTCTGCTTAGGGTACTTGAAGAAGAAACAAATCATAGAGACAAAACTGAGACCTCTTTTATTTTGTCAAGTTTCAAAGAGCTACTACAAACCATGTTGGATTTAGAGTTCCAAATTCATCTATCTATATAGGAGGGAACAGAGGGAAACCTAAAAATAAAAACTGCTACTGTAAAAGAACGCTTCAACATAGAAGAACAAAATTTGCTGAGCCAAGTGTGATTTGTGTACTGATCATTACCACCAAGTATCATCAGGATTAGGTGAAAAAATATTTGCTGGTATTTCGGAAACTCGTTATTTCTTAGAAGCTTGGCAACCCCTTTCAATGAAAGTGCTGTTCTACAGTTTGTGCCTAGGGCTACTTGGAGAGGAAGCAAACCATAGAGACAAAACTGAGAACTCCTTTATTTTGTTAACTTTCAAAGAGCTACTACAAACCATATTGGATTTAGAGTTCCAAATTCATCTATCTATATGGGAAAGAACAGAGTGAAACCTAAAAATAAAAACTGCTTCTATAAACGAACGCTTCAACCTAGAAGAACACAATTTGGTGAGCCAAGTGGCATTTGTGTACTGATCATTACCACCGCGTATCATGAAGATTGGGTGAAAAAATATTTGCTGGTATTTCGGAAACTCGTTATTTCTTAGAAGCTTGGCAACCCCTCTCAATGAATGTGCTTTTCCCCAGTCTGTGCCTAGGGCTATTTGAAGAGGAAACAAACCATAGAGACAAAACTGAGAACTTTTTTCTTTTGTCAATTTTCAAAGAGCTACTACAAACCATGTTGGATTTAGAGTTCCAAATTCATCTATCTATATAGGAGAGAACAGAGGGAAACCTAAAAATAAAAACTGCTACTGTAAACAAACGTTTCAACCTAGAAGAGCAAAATTTGGTGAGCCAATTGGGATTTGTGTACTTGTCATTACCACCGAGTATCATCAAGATTGGGTGAAAAAATATTTGTTGGTGTTTAGGCAACCCGTAATTTCTTGGGAGCTTGGCAACCCCTTTCAATGAAAGTGCTTTTCCACAGTCTCTGATTAGGGTTAGTTGAAGAGGAAACAAATCATAGAGACAAAACTGAGAACTCCTTTATTTTGTAAAGTAAGAAAGAGCTACTACAAACCATGTTGGATTTAGAGTTCCAAATTCAGCTACCTATATAGGAGAGAGCAGAAGGAAACCTAAAAATATAAACTGCTACTGTAAGGAACGCTTCAACCTAGAAGTACAAAATTTGGTGAGCCAAGTGGGATTTGTGTACTTGTCCTTACCAAAAAGTATCATCAAGAATGGGTGAAAAAATATTTGTTGGTATTTCAGAAACTTGTTATTTCTTAGACGCTTGGCAACCCCTCTCAATGAATGTGCTTTTCCCCAGTCTGTGCCTAGGGCTATTTGAAGAGGAAACAAACCATAGAGAAAAAACTGAGAACTTCTTTCTTTTGTCAAGTTTCAAAGAGCTACTACAAACCATGTTGGAATTAGAGTTCCAAATTCATCTATCTATATAAAGAGAACAGAGTGAAACCTAAAATAAAAACTGCTACTGTAAACGAACTCTTCAACCAAGAAGAACACAATTTGGTGAGCCAAGTGGGATTTGTGTACTTGTCATTAATACCAAGTATCATAAAGATTGGGTGAAAAACTGTTTGCTGGTATTTCGGAAACTTGTAATTTCTTGGAAGCTTGGCAACCCCTTTTAATGAAAGTGCTTTCCACAGTCTCTTCTTAGAGATAATTGAGGAGGAAACAAATCATAGAGACAAAACGGAGAACTCCTTTATTTTGTCAAGTTTCAAAGAGCTACTACAAACCATGTTGGATTTATAGTTCCAAATTCATCTGTCTATATAGGAGAGAACAGAGGGACACCTAAAATTATAAACTGCTACTGTAAACGAACGCTTCAACCTAGAAGAACCAATTTTGGTGAGTCAAGTTGAATTTGTGTACTGATCATTACCACCAGTATCATCAAGATTGGGTGGAAAAATATTTGCTGGTATTTTGGGAAACTCGTTATTTCTTAGAAGCTTGAAAACAACTCTCAATGAAAGTGCTTTTCCACAGTCTGTGCCTAGGGCTAGTTGAAGAGGAAACAAACCATAGAGATAAAACTGAGATCTCCTTTATTTTGTCACGTTTCAAAGAGCTACTACAAACCATGTTGGATTTAGTGTTTTAAATTCATCTATATACCTAGGAGAGAACAGAGTGAAACCTAAAAATAAAAACACCTACTGTAAACGAACTCTTCAACCTAGAAGAACAAAATTTGGTGAGCCAAGTGGCATTTGTGTACGTATCATTACCACCAAGTATCATCAAGATTGGGTGAAAAAATATTTGCTGGTATTTCCAAACTCGTAATTTCTTGGGAAGCTTGGCAACCCCTTTTAATGAAAGTGCTTTTCCACAGTCTTTGCTTATGGCTATTTGAAGAGGAAACAAACCATAGAGACAACACTGAGAACATTTTTATTTTGTCAAGTTTCATAGAGCTACTACAAACCATGTTGGATTTAGAGTTCCAAATTTATCTATCTATATAGGAGAGAAGAGAGGGAAACCTAAAAATAAAAACTGCACTTGTAAACGAACGCTTCAAACTTGAAGAGAAAAATTTGGTGAGCCAAGTGGGATTTGAGTATTTGTAATTACCACCAAGTATCATCAAGATTGGGTGAAAAAAATTTGCCAGTATTTCGGCAACCCATAATTTTTTGGGAGCTTGGCAAACCCTTTCAATGAAAGTGCTGTTCTACAGTTTGTGCCTAGGGCTACTTGGAGAGGAAACAAACCATAGAGACAAAACTGAGAACTCCTTTATTTTGTTAAGTCAAAGAGCTACTACAAACCATATCGATTTAGAGTTAAAATTCATCTGTCTATATGGGAAAGAACAGAGTGAAACCTAAAAATAAAAACTGCTTCTATAAACGAACGCTTCAACCTAGAAGAACACAATTTGGTGAGCCAAGTGGCATTTGTGTACTGATCCTTACCACCGCGTATCATCAAGATTGGGTGAAAAAATATTTGCTGGTATTTCGCAAACTCGTTATTTCTTAGAAGCTTGGCAACCCCTCTCAATGAATGTGCTTTTCCCCAGTCTGTGCCTAGGGCTATTTGAAAAGGAAACAAAGGATAGAGACAAAACTGAGAACTTTTTTCTTTTGTCAAGTTTCAAAGAGCTACTACAAACTATGTTGGATTTAGAGTTCCAAATTCAGCTATCTATATAGGAGAGAACAGAGGGAAATCTAAAAATAAAAACTGCTACTGTAAACAAACGCCTCAACCTAGAAGAGCAAAATTTGGTGAGCCAAGTGGGATTTGTGTATTTGTAATTACCACCGAGTATCATCAAGATTGGGTGAAAAAAATTTGCCGGTATTTCGCAACCCGTAATTTTTTGGGAGCTTGGCAAACCCTTTCAATGAAAGTGCTGTTCTACAGTTTGTGCCTAGGGCTACTTGGAGAGGAAACAAACCATAGAGACAAAACTGAGAACTCCTTTATTTTGTTAAGTCAAAGAGCTACTACAAACCATATTCGATTTAGAGTTAAAATTCATCTGTCTATATGGGAAAGAACAGAGTGAAACCTAAAAATAAAAACTGCTTCTATAAACGAACGCTTCAACCTAGAAGAACACAATTTGGTGAGCCAAGTGGCATTTGTGTACTGATCCTTACCACCGCGTATCATGAAGATTGGGTGAAAAAATATTTGCTGGTATTTCGCAAACTCGTTATTTCTTAGAAGCTTGGCAACCCCTCTCAATGAATGTGCTTTTCCCCAGTCTGTGCCTAGGGCTATTTGAAGAGGAAACAAAGGATAGAGACGAAACTGAGAACTTTTTTCTTTTGTCAAGTTTCAAAGAGCTACTACAAACTATGTTGGATTTAGAGTTCCAAATTCAGCTATCTATATAGGAGAGAACAGAGGGAAACCTAAAAATAAAAACTGCTACTGTAAACAAACGCCTCAACCTAGAATAGCAAAATTTGGTGAGCCAAGTGGGATTTGTGTACTTGTCATTACCACCGAGTATCATCAAGATTGGGTGAAAAAATATTTGCTGGTATTTCGGCAACCCGTAATTTCTTGGGAGCTTGGCAAACCCTTTCAATGAAAGTGCTTTTCCACAGTCTCTGCTTAGGGCTACTTGAAGAGGAAACAAATCATAGAGACAAAACTGAGAACTCCTTTATTTTGTCAAGTTTCAAAGAGCTACTATAAACCATGTTGGATTTAGAGTTCCAAATTCATCTATCTATATAAAGAGAACAGAGTGAAACCTAAAAATAAAACTGCTACTCTAAACGAACTCTTCAATCAAGAAGAACACAATTTGGTGAGCCAAGTGGTATTTGTGTACTGATCATTACCACCAAGTATCATCAGGATTGGGTGAAAAAATATTTGCTGGTATTTCGGAAACTCGTTATTTCTTAGAAGCTTGGGAAACCTTCTCAATGAAAGTACTTTTCCACAGTCCGTGCCTAGGGCTACTTGAAGAGAAAACAAACCATAGAGACAAAACTGAGAACTCCTTTTTTTTTTTGAAGTTTCAAAGAGGTAGTACAAACCATGTTGGATTTAGAGTTACAAATTCATCTATCTCTATAGGAGAGAACTCAGTGAAACCAAAAAATAAAAACTGCTACTGTAAACGAGCGCTTCAACCTCGAAGAACAAAATTTGGTGAGCCAAGTGGGATTTGTGTATTTGTCATTAATACCAAGTATCATCAAGATTGGGTGAAAAACTGTTTGCTGGTATTTCAGAAACTTGTAATTTCTTTAAAGCTTGGCAACCCCTTTCAATGAAAGTGCTTTTCCACAGTCTCTGCTTAGGGATACTTGAGGAGGAAACAAATCATAGAGACAAAACTGAGAACTCCTTTATTTTGTCAAGTTTCAAAGAGCTACTGCCAACCATGTTGGATTTATAGTTCCAAAATCATCTATCTATATAGGAGAGA
This sequence comes from Callospermophilus lateralis, assembly GCF_048772815.1. Taxonomy (NCBI): domain Eukaryota; kingdom Metazoa; phylum Chordata; class Mammalia; order Rodentia; family Sciuridae; genus Callospermophilus; species Callospermophilus lateralis. Next base: position 17,648 of record NW_027517503.1, on the reverse strand, counting down.
ACAGAGGGACACGTGAAATTATAAACTGCTACTGTAAACGAACGCTTCAACCTAGAAGAACCAATTTTGGTGAGTCAGGTTGAATTTGTGTACTGATCATTACGACCAGTATCATCAAGATTGGGTGAAAAAATATTTGCTGGTATTTTGGAAACTCGTCATTTCTTAGAAGCTTGAAAACAACTCTCAATGAAAGTGCTTTTCCACAGTCTGTGCCTAGGGCTACTTGAAGAGGAAACAAACCATAGAGACAAAACTGAGATCTCCTTTATTTTGTCACGTTTAAAAGAGCTACTACAAACCATGTTAGATTTAGTGTTTTAAATTCATCTATATATCTAGGAGAGAACAGAGTGAAACCTAAAAATAAAAACAGCTACTGTAAACGAACGCTTCAACCTAGAAGAACAAAATTTGGTGACCCAAGTGGGATTTGTGTACTTATCATTACCACCAAGTATCATCAAGATTGGGTGAAAAAATATTTGCTGGTATTTCAAAACTCGTAATTTCTTGGAAGCTTGGCAACCCCTTTCAATGAAAGTGCTTTTCCACAGTCTCTGCTAAGGGCTACTTGAAGAGGAAACAAACGATAGAGACAAAACTGAGAACATTTTTATTTTGTCAAGTTTCAAAGAGCTACTACAAACCATGTTGGATTTAGAGTTCCAAATTCATTTATCTATCTAGGAGAGAACAGAGTGAAACCTAAAAATAAAAACTGCTACTGTAAACGAACGTTTCAACGTAGAAGAGCAAAATTTGGTGAGCCAAGTGGGATTTGTGTACTGATTATTACCACCAAGTATCATCAAGATTGGGTGAAAAAATATTTGCTGGTATTTCGGAAACTCCTTATTTCTTAGAATATTGGCAACCCCTCTCAATGAAAGTGCTTTTCCACAGTCTGTGCCTAGGTCTATTGAAGAGGAAACAAACCATAGAGACAAAACTGAGAACTCCTTTATTTTGTCAAGTTTCAAAGAGCTACTACAAACCGTGGTGGATTTAGAATTCCAAATTCATCTATCTATATAGGAGAGAACAGAGTGAAACCTAAATATAACAACTTCTACTGTAGACGAACGCTTAAACCTAGAAGAAGAAAATTTGGTGAGCAAAGTGGGATTTGTGTACTGATCATTACCACCAAGTATCATCAATATTGGGTGAAAAAATATTTGCTGCTATTTCGGAAACTCGTTATTTCTTAGAAGCCTCAACACCCCTCTCAATGAAAGTGCTTTTCCACAGTCTGTGCCTAGGGCTACTTGAAGAGGAAACAAACCATAGAGAAAAACCTGAGATCTCCTTTATTTTGTCACGTTTCAAAGAGCTACCACAAACCATGTTGGATTTAGTGTTTTAAATTCATCTATATATCTAGGAGAGAACAGAGTGAAACCTAAAAATAAAAACAGCTACTGTAAACGAACGCTTCAACCTAGAAGAACAAAATTTGGTGAGCCAAGTGGGATTTGTGTACGTATCATTACCACCAAGTATCATCAAGATTGGGTGAAAAAATATTTGCTGGTATTTCAAAACTCGTAATTTTTTGATAGCTTGGCAACCCCTTTTAATGAAAGTGCTTTTCCACAGTCTCTGCTTAGGGCCACTTGAAGAGGAAACAAACCATAGAGACAACACTGAGAACATTTTTATTTTGTCAAGTTTCAAAGAGCTACTACAAACCATGTTGGATTTAGAGTTCCAAATTCATCTATCTATATAGGAGAGAACAGCGGGAAACCTAAAAATAAAAACTACACTTGTAAACGAACGCTTCAAACTCGAAGAGAAAAATTTGGTGAGCCAAGTGGGATTTGTGTATTTGTAATTACCACCAAGTATCATCAAGATTGGGTGAAAAAATATTTGCTGGTATTTCGAAAACTCATAATTTCTTGCATGCTTGGCAACCCCTTTTAATGAAAGTGCTTTTCCACAGTCTCTGCTTAGAGATACTTAAGGAGGAAACAAATCATAGAGACAAAACTGAGAACTCCTTTATTTTGTCAAGTTTCAAAGAGCTACTACAAACCATGTTGGATTTATAGATCCAAATTCGTCTATCTATATAGGAGAGAACAGAGGGACACCTAAAATTATAAACTGCTACTGTAAACGAACGCTTCAACCTAGAAGAAGGAAATTTTGGTGAGTCAAGTTGAATTTGTGTACTGATCATTACCACCTGTATCATCAAGATTGGGTGAAAAAATATTTGCTGGTATTTTGGAAAATCGTTATTTCTTAGAAGCTTGAAAACAACTCTCAATGAAAGTGCTTTTCCACAGTCTGTGCCTAGGGCTACTTGAAGAGGAAACAAACCATAGAGACAAAACTGAGAACTTTTTTATTTTGTCAAGTTTCAAAGAGCTACTACAAACCATGTTGGATTTAGAGTTCCAAATTCATCTATCTATATAGGAGAGAACATAGAGAAACCTAAATATAAAAACTGCTACTGTAAATGAACGCTTCAACCTAGAAGAGCAAAATTTGTGAGCCAAGTGGGATTTGTTTACTTGTCATTACCACCAAGTATCATCAAGATTGGGTGAAAAAATATTTGCTGGTATTTCGGAAACCCGTAATTTCTTGGAAGCTTGGCAAACCCTTTCAATGAAAGTGCTTTTCCACAGTCTGTGTCTAGGGCTACTTGAAGAGGAAACTAACCATAGAGACAAAACTGAGAACTCCTTTATTTTGTCAAGTTTCAGGGAGCTACTACAAACCATGTTGATTTTAGAGTTCCAAATTCATCTATCTATATAGGAGAGAACAGAGGGAAACCTAAAAATAAAAACTGCTACTGTAAACGAACGCTTCAACCTCGAAGAACAAAATTTGGTGAGCCAAGTGGGATTTGTGTCCTTGTAATTACCACCAAGAATCATCAAGATTACGTGAAAAAATATTTGCTGGTATTTCAGAAACTCGTAATTTCTTGGAAGTTTGGCAACCCCTTTCAATGAAAGTGCTTTTCCACAGTCTCCGCTTAGGGCTATTTGAAGAGGAAACAAATCAAAGAGACAAAACTGAGAACTCCTTTATTTTATGAAGTTTCAAAGAGCTACTACAAACCATGTTGGATTTAGAGTTCCAAATTCATCTATCTATATAGGAGAGAACAAAGTGAAACCTAAAAATAAAAACCACTACTGTAAACGAACGCTTCAACCTGAAAGAACAAAATTTGATGAGCTAAGTGGGATTTGTGTACATATCATACCACAAAATGTTATCAAGATTGGGTGAAAAAATATTTTCTGGTATTTCGGAAACTCGTTATTCCTTGGAAGCTTGGCAACCCTTTTCAATGCAAGTGCTTTTCCACAGTTTGTGCCTAGGGCTACTTGAAGAGGAAAAAAACCATAGAGACAAAACAGAGAACTAATTTATTTTGTCAAGTTTCAAAGAGCTACTACAAACCGTGGTGGATTTAGAGTGCCAAATTCATCTATCTATATAGGAGAGAACAGAGAACAACCTAAATATACAAACTGCTACTGTAGACGAACGCTTCAACCTAGAAGAACAAAATTTGGTGAGCCAAGTGGGATTTGTGTACTGATCATTACCACCAAGTATCATCAAGATTGGGTGAAAAAATATTTGCTGGTATTTCGGAAACTCGTTATTTCTTAGAATCTTGGCAACCCCTCTCAATGAAAGTGCTTTTCCACAGTCTGTGCCTAGGTCTATTGAAGAGGAAACAAACCATAGAGACAAAACTGAGAACTCCTTTTTTTTTTTCAAGTTTCAAAGAGCTACTACAAACCGTGGTGGATTTAGAGTTCCAAATTCATCTATCTATATAGGAGAGAACAGAGTGAAACCTAAATATAACAACTTCTACTGTAGACGAACGCTTAAACCTAGAGGAACAAAATTTGGTGAGCAAAGTGGGACTTGTGTACTGATCATTACCACCAAGTATCATCAATATTGGGTGAAAAAATATTTGCTGGTATTTCGGAAACTCGTTATTTCTTAGAAGCTTGGGAAACCTTCTCAATGAAAGTACTTTTCCACAGTCCGTGCCTAGGGCTACTTGAAGAGGAAACAAACCAAAGAGACAAAACTGAGAACTCCTTTTTTTTTGAAGTTTCAAAGAGGTAGTACAAACCATGTTGGATTTAGAGTTACAAATTCATCTATCTATATAGGAGAGAACTCAGTGAAACCAAAAAATAAAAACTGCTACTGTAAACGAGCGCTTCAACCTCGAAGAACAAAATTCGGTGAGCCAAGTGGGATTTGTGTATTTGTCATTAATACCAAGTATCATCAAGATTGGGTGAAAAACTGTTTGCTGGTATTTCAGAAACTTGTAATTTCTTTAAAGCTTGGCAACCCCTTTCAATGAAAGTGCTTTTCCACAGTCTCTGCTTAGGGATACTTGAGGAGGAAACAAATCATAGAGACAAAACTGAGAACTCCTTTATTTTGTCAAGTTTCAAAGAGCTACTGCCAACCATGTTGGATTTATAGTTCCAAAATCATCTATCTATATAGGAGAGAACAGAGGGACACGTGAAATTATAAACTGCTACTGTAAACGAACGCTTCAACCTAGAAGAACCAATTTTGGTGAGTCAGGTTGAATTTGTGTACTTATCATTACGACCAGTATCATCAAGATTGGGTGAAAAAATATTTGCTGGTATTTTGGAAACTCGTTATTTCTTAGAAGCTTGAAAACAACTCTCAATGAAAGTGCTTTTCCACAGTCTGTGCCTAGGGCTACTTGAAGAGGAAACAAACCATAGAGACAAAACTGAGATCTCCTTTATTTTGTCACGTTTAAAAGAGCTACTACAAACCATGTTGGATTTAGTGTTTTAAATTCATCTATATATCTAGGAGAGAACAGAGTGAAACCTAAAAATAAAAACAGCTACTGTAAACGAACGCTAAAACCTAGAAGAACAAAATTTGGTGACCCAAGTGGGATTTGTGTACTTATCATTACCACCAAGTATCATCAAGATTGGGTGAAAAAATATTTGCTGGTATTTCAAAACTCGTAATTTCTTGGAAGCTTGGCAACCCCTTTCAATGAAAGTGCTTTTCCACAGTCTCTGCTAAGGGCTACTTGAAGAGGAAACAAACGATAGAGACAAAACTGAGAACATTTTTATTTTGTCAAGTTTCAAAGAGCTACTACAAACCATGTTGGATTTAGAGTTCCAAATTCATTTATCTATCTAGGAGAGAACAGAGTGAAACCTAAAAATAAAAACTGCTACTGTAAACGAACGCTTCAACGTAGAAGAGCAAAATTTGGTGAGCCAAGTGGGATTTGTGTACTGATCATTACCACCAAGTATCATCAAGATTGGGTGAAAAAATATTTGCTGGTATTTCGGAAACTCCTTATTTCTTAGAATATTGGCAACCCCTCTCAATGAAAGTGCTTTTCCACAGTCTGTGCCTAGGTCTATTGAAGAGGAAACAAACCATAGAGACAAAACTGAGAACTCCTTTATTTTGTCAAGTTTCAAAGAGCTACTACAAACCGTGGTGGATTTAGAGTTCCAAATTCATCTATCTATATAGGAGAGAACAGAGTGAAACCTAAATATAACAACTTCTACTGTAGACGAACGCTTAAACCTAGAGGAAGAAAATTTGGTGAGCAAAGTGGGATTTGTGTACTGATCATTACCACCAAGTATCATCAATATTGGGTGAAAAAATATTTGCTGCTATTTCGGAAACTCGTTATTTCTTAGAAGCCTCAACACCCCTCTCAATGAAAGTGCTTTTCCACAGTCTGTGCCTAGGGCTACTTGAAGAGGAAACAAACCATATAAAAAACCTGAGATCTCCTTTATTTTGTTACGTTTCAAAGAGCTACCACAAACCATGTTGGATTTAGTGTTTTAAATTCATCTATATATCTAGGAGAGAACAGAGTGAAACCTAAAAATAAAAACAGCTACTGTAAACGAACGCTTCAACCTAGAAGAACAAAATTTGGTGAGCCAAGTGGGATTTGTGTACGTATCATTACCACCAAGTATCATCAAGATTGGGTGAAAAAATATTTGCTGGTATTTCAAAACTCGTAATTTTTTGATAGCTTGGCAACCCCTTTTAATGAAAGTGCTTTTCCACAGTCTCTGCTTAGGGCCACTTGAAGAGGAAACAAACCATAGAGACAACACTGAGAACATTTTTATTTTGTCAAGTTTCAAAGAGCTACTACAAACCATGTTGGATTTAGAGTTCCAAATTCATCTATCTATATAGGAGAGAACAGCGGGAAACCTAAAAATAAAAACTACACTTGTAAACGAACGCTTCAAACTCGAAGAGAAAAATTTGGTGAGCCAAGTGGGATTTGTGTATTTGTAATTACCACCAAGTATCATCAAGATTGGGTGAAAAAATATTTGCTGGTATTTCGAAAACTCATAATTTCTTGCATGCTTGGCAACCCCTTTTAATGAAAGTGCTTTTCCACAGTCTCTGCTTAGAGATACTTAAGGAGGAAACAAATCATAGAGACAAAACTGAGAACTCCTTTATTTTGTCAAGTTTCAAAGAGCTACTACAAACCATGTTGGATTTATAGATCCAAATTCGTCTATCTATATAGGAGAGAACAGAGGGACACCTAAAATTATAAACTGCTACTGTAAACGAACGCTTCAACCTAGAAGAAGGAAATTTTGGTGAGTCAAGTTGAATTTGTGTACTGATCATTACCACCTGTATCATCAAGATTGGGTGAAAAAATATTTGCTGGTATTTTGGAAAATCGTTATTTCTTAGAAGCTTGAAAACAACTCTCAATGAAAGTGCTTTTCCACAGTCTGTGCCTAGGGCTACTTGAAGAGGAAACAAACCATAGAGACAAAACTGAGAACTTTTTTATTTTGTCAAGTTTCAAAGAGCTACTACAAACCATGTTGGATTTAGAGTTCCAAATTCATCTATCTATATAGGAGAGAACATAGAGAAACCTAAATATAAAAACTGCTACTGTAAATGAACGCTTCAACCTACAAGAGCAAAATTTGTGAGCCAAGTGGGATTTGTTTACTTGTCATTACCACCAAGTATCATCAAGATTGGGTGAAAAAATATTTGCTGGTATTTCGGAAACCCGTAATTTCTTGGAAGCTTGGCAAACCCTTTCAATGAAAGTGCTTTTCCACAGTCTGTGTCTAGGGCTACTTGAAGAGGAAACTAACCATAGAGACAAAACTGAGAACTCCTTTATTTTGTCAAGTTTCAGGGAGCTACTACAAACCATGTTGATTTTAGAGTTCCAAATTCATCTATCTATATAGGAGAGAACAGAGGGAAACCTAAAAATAAAAACTGCTACTGTAAACGAACGCTTCAACCTCGAAGAACAAAATTTGGTGAGCCAAGTGGGATTTGTGTCCTTGTAATTACCACCAAGAATCATCAAGATTACGTGAAAAAATATTTGCTGGTATTTCGGAAACTCGTAATTTCTTGGAAGTTTGGCAACCCCTTTCAATGAAAGTGCTTTTCCACAGTCTCCGCTTAGGGCTATTTGAAGAGGAAACAAATCAAAGAGACAAACTGAGAACTCCTTTATTTTATGAAGTTTCAAAGAGCTACTACAAACCATGTTGGATTTAGAGTTCCAAATTCATCTATCTATATAGGAGAGAACAAAGTGAAACCTAAAAATAAAAACCACTACTGTAAACGAACGCTTCAACCTGAAAGAACAAAATTTGATGAGCTAAGTGGGATTTGTGTACATATCATACCACAAAATGTTATCAAGATTGGGTGAAAAAATATTTGCTGGTATTTCGGAAACTCGTTATTCCTTGGAAGCTTGGCAACCCTTTTCAATGCAAGTGCTTTTCCACAGTTTGTGCCTAGGGCTACTTGAAGAGGAAAAAAACCATAGAGACAAAACAGAGAACTAATTTATTTTGTCAAGTTTCAAAGAGCTACTACAAACCGTGGTGGATTTAGAGTGCCAAATTCATCTATCTATATAGGAGAGAACAGAGAACAACCTAAATATACAAACTGCTACTGTAGACGAACGCTTCAACCTAGAAGAACAAAATTTGGTGAGCCAAGTGGGATTTGTGTACTGATCATTACCACCAAGTATCATCAAGATTGGGTGAAAAAATATTTGCTGGTATTTCGGAAACTCGTTATTTCTTAGAATCTTGGCAACCCCTCTCAATGAAAGTGCTTTTCCACAGTCTGTGCCTAGGTCTATTGAAGAGGAAACAAACCATAGAGACAAAACTGAGAACTCCTTTTTTTTTTCAAGTTTCAAAGAGCTACTACAAACCGTGGTGGATTTAGAGTTCCAAATTCATCTATCTATATAGGAGAGAACAGAGTGAAACCTAAATATAACAACTTCTACTGTAGACGAACGCTTAAACCTAGAGGAACAAAATTTGGTGAGCAAAGTGGGACTTGTGTACTGATCATTACCACCAAGTATCATCAATATTGGGTGAAAAAATATTTGCTGGTATTTCGGAAACTCGTTATTTCTTAGAAGCTTGGGAAACCTTCTCAATGAAAGTACTTTTCCACAGTCCGTGCCTAGGGCTACTTGAAGAGGAAACAAACCAAAGAGACAAAACTGAGAACTCCTTTTTTTTTGAAGTTTCAAAGAGGTAGTACAAACCATGTTGGATTTAGAGTTACAAATTCATCTATCTATATAGGAGAGAACTCAGTGAAACCAAAAAATAAAAACTGCTACTGTAAACGAGCGCTTCAACCTCGAAGAACAAAATTCGGTGAGCCAAGTGGGATTTGTGTATTTGTCATTAATACCAAGTATCATCAAGATTGGGTGAAAAACTGTTTGCTGGTATTTCAGAAACTTGTAATTTCTTTAAAGCTTGGCAACCCCTTTCAATGAAAGTGCTTTTCCACAGTCTCTGCTTAGGGATACTTGAGGAGGAAACAAATCATAGAGACAAAACTGAGAACTCCTTTATTTTGTCAAGTTTCAAAGAGCTACTGCCAACCATGTTGGATTTATAGTTCCAAAATCATCTATCTATATAGGAGAGAACAGAGGGACACGTGAAATTATAAACTGCTACTGTAAACGAACGCTTCAACCTAGAAGAACCAATTTTGGTGAGTCAGGTTGAATTTGTGTACTGATCATTACGACCAGTATCATCAAGATTGGGTGAAAAAATATTTGCTGGTATTTTGGAAACTCGTTATTTCTTAGAAGCTTGAAAACAACTCTCAATGAAAGTGCTTTTCCACAGTCTGTGCCTAGGGCTACTTGAAGAGGAAACAAACCATAGAGACAAAACTGAGATCTCCTTTATTTTGTCACGTTTAAAAGAGCTACTACAAACCATGTTGGATTTAGTGTTTTAAATTCATCTATATATCTAGGAGAGAACAGAGTGAAACCTAAAAATAAAAACAGCTACTGTAAACGAACGCTAAAACCTAGAAGAACAAAATTTGGTGACCCAAGTGGGATTTGTGTACTTATCATTACCACCAAGTATCATCAAGATTGGGTGAAAAAATATTTGCTGGTATTTCAAAACTCGTAATTTCTTGGAAGCTTGGCAACCCCTTTCAATGAAAGTGCTTTTCCACAGTCTCTGCTAAGGGCTACTTGAAGAGGAAACAAACGATAGAGACAAAACTGAGAACATTTTTATTTTGTCAAGTTTCAAAGAGCTACTACAAACCATGTTGGATTTAGAGTTCCAAATTCATTTATCTATCTAGGAGAGAACAGAGTGAAACCTAAAAATAAAAACTGCTACTGTAAACGAACGCTTCAACGTAGAAGAGCAAAATTTGGTGAGCCAAGTGGGATTTGTGTACTGATCATTACCACCAAGTATCATCAAGATTGGGTGAAAAAATATTTGCTGGTATTTCGGAAACTCCTTATTTCTTAGAATATTGGCAACCCCTCTCAATGAAAGTGCTTTTCCACAGTCTGTGCCTAGGTCTATTGAAGAGGAAACAAACCATAGAGACAAAACTGAGAACTCCTTTATTTTGTCAAGTTTCAAAGAGCTACTACAAACCGTGGTGGATTTAGAGTTCCAAATTCATCTATCTATATAGGAGAGAACAGAGTGAAACCTAAATATAACAACTTCTACTGTAGACGAACGCTTAAACCTAGAGGAAGAAAATTTGGTGAGCAAAGTGGGATTTGTGTACTGATCATTACCACCAAGTATCATCAATATTGGGTGAAAAAATATTTGCTGCTATTTCGGAAACTCGTTATTTCTTAGAAGCCTCAACACCCCTCTCAATGAAAGTGCTTTTCCACAGTCTGTGCCTAGGGCTACTTGAAGAGGAAACAAACCATATAAAAAACCTGAGATCTCCTTTATTTTGTTACGTTTCAAAGAGCTACCACAAACCATGTTGGATTTAGTGTTTTAAATTCATCTATATATCTAGGAGAGAACAGAGTGAAACCTAAAAATAAAAACAGCTACTGTAAACGAACGCTTCAACCTAGAAGAACAAAATTTGGTGAGCCAAGTGGGATTTGTGTACGTATCATTACCACCAAGTATCATCAAGATTGGGTGAAAAAATATTTGCTGGTATTTCAAAACTCGTAATTTTTTGATAGCTTGGCAACCCCTTTTAATGAAAGTGCTTTTCCACAGTCTCTGCTTAGGGCCACTTGAAGAGGAAACAAACCATAGAGACAACACTGAGAACATTTTTATTTTGTCAAGTTTCAAAGAGCTACTACAAACCATGTTGGATTTAGAGTTCCAAATTCATCTATCTATATAGGAGAGAACAGCGGGAAACCTAAAATAAAAACTGCACTTGTAAACGAACGCTTCAAACTCGAAGAGAAAAATTTGGTGAGCCAAGTGGGATTTGTGTATTTGTAATTACCACCAAGTATCATCAAGATTGGGTGAAAAAATATTTGCTGGTATTTCGAAAACTCATAATTTCTTGCATGCTTGGCAACCCCTTTTAATGAAAGTGCTTTTCCACAGTCTCTGCTTAGAGATACTTGAGGAGGAAACAAATCATAGAGACAAAACTGAGAACTCCTTTATTTTGTCAAGTTTCAAAGAGCTACTACAAACCATGTTGGATTTATAGATCCAAATTCGTCTATCTATATAGGAGAGAACAGAGGGACACCTAAAATTATAAACTGCTACTGTAAACGAACGCTTCAACCTAGAAGAAGGAAATTTTGGTGAGTCAAGTTGAATTTGTGTACTGATCATTACCACCTGTATCATCAAGATTGGGTGAAAAAATATTTGCTGGTATTTTGGAAAATCGTTATTTCTTAGAAGCTTGAAAACAACTCTCAATGAAAGTGCTTTTCCACAGTCTGTCCCTAGGGCTACTTGAAGAGGAAACAAACCATAGAGACAAAACTGAGAACTTTTTTATTTTGTCAAGTTTCAAAGAGCTACTACAAACCATGTTGGATTTAGAGTTCCAAATTCATCTATCTATATAGGAGAGAACATAGAGAAACCTAAATATAAAAACTGCTACTGTAAATGAACGCTTCAACCTAGAAGAGCAAAATTTGTGAGCCAAGTGGGATTTGTTTACTTGTCATTACCACCAAGTATCATCAAGATTGGGTGAAAAAATATTTGCTGGTATTTCGGAAACCCGTAATTTCTTGGAAGCTTGGCAAACCCTTTCAATGAAAGTGCTTTTCCACAGTCTGTGTCTAGGGCTACTTGAAGAGGAAACTAACCATAGAGACAAAACTGAGAACTCCTTTATTTTGTCAAGTTTCAGGGAGCTACTACAAACCATGTTGATTTTAGAGTTCCAAATTCATCTATCTATATAGGAGAGAACAGAGGGAAACCTAAAAATAAAAACTGCTACTGTAAACGAACGCTTCAACCTCGAAGAACAAAATTTGGTGAGCCAAGTGGGATTTGTGTCCTTGTAATTACCACCAAGAATCATCAAGATTACGTGAAAAAATATTTGCTGGTATTTCGGAAACTCGTAATTTCTTGGAAGTTTGGCAACCCCTTTCAATGAAAGTGCTTTTCCACAGTCTCCGCTTAGGGCTATTTGAAGAGGAAACAAATCAAAGAGACAAAACTGAGAACTCCTTTATTTTATGAAGTTTCAAAGAGCTACTACAAACCATGTTGGATTTAGAGTTCCAAATTCATCTATCTATATAGGAGAGAACAAAGTGAAACCTAAAAATAAAAACCAGTACTGTAAACGAACGCTTCAACCTGAAAGAACAAAATTTGATGAGCTAAGTGGGATTTGTGTACATATCATACCACAAAATGTTATCAAGATTGGGTGAAAAAATATTTTCTGGTATTTTGGAAACTCGTTATTCCTTGGAAGCTTGGCAACCCTTTTCAATGCAAGTGCTTTTCCACAGTTTGTGCCTAGGGCTACTTGAAGAGGAAAAAAACCATAGAGACAAAACAGAGAACTAATTTATTTTGTCAAGTTTCAAAGAGCTACTACAAACCGTGGTGGATTTAGAGTTCCAAATTCATCTATCTATATAGGAGAGAACAGAGAACAACCTAAATATACAAACTGCTACTGTAGACGAACGCTTCAACCTAGAAGAACAAAATTTGGTGAGCCAAGTGGGATTTGTGTACTGATCATTACCACCAAGTATCATCAAGATTGGGTGAAAAAATATTTGCTGGTATTTCGGAAACTCGTTATTTCTTAGAAGCTTGGGAAACCTTCTCAATGAAAGTACTTTTCCACAGTCCGTGCCTAGGGCTACTTGAAGAGGAAACAAACCATAGAGACAAAACTGAGAACTCCTTTTTTTTTTCAAGTTTCAAAGAGCTTCTACAAACCGTGGTGGATTTAGAGTTCCAAATTCATCTATCTATATAGGAGAGAACAGAGTGAAACCTAAATATAACAACTTCTACTGTAGACGAACGCTTAAACCTAGAGGAACAAAATTTGGTGAGCAAAGTGGGACTTGTGTACTGATCATTACCACCAAGTATCATCAATATTGGGTGAAAAAATATTTGCTGGTATTTCGGAAACTCGTTATTTCTTAGAAGCTTGGGAAACCTTCTCAATGAAAGTACTTTTCCACAGTCCGTGCCTAGGGCTACTTGAAGAGGAAACAAACCATAGAGACAAAACTGAGAATTCCTTTTTTTTTGAAGTTTCAAAGAGGTAGTACAAACCATGTTGGATTTAGAGTTACAAATTCATCTATCTATATAGGAGAGAACTCAGTGAAACCAAAAAATAAAAACTGCTACTGTAAACGAGCGCTTCAACCTCGAAGAACAAATTTTGGTGAGCCAAGTGGGATTTGTGTATTTGTCATTAATACCAAGTATCATCAAGATTGGGTGAAAAACTGTTTGCTGGTATTTCAGAAACTTGTAATTTCTTTAAAGCTTGGCAACCCCTTTCAATGAAAGTGCTTTTCCACAGTCTCTGCTTAGGGATACTTGAGGAGGAAACAAATCATAGAGACAAAACTGAGAACTCCTTTATTTTGTCAAGTTTCAAAGAGCTACTGCCAACCATGTTGGATTTATAGTTCCAAAATCATCTATCTATATAGGAGAGAACAGAGGGACACGTGAAATTATAAACTGCTACTGTAAACGAACGCTTCAACCTAGAAGAACCAATTTTGGTGAGTCAGGTTAAATTTGTGTACTGATCATTACGACCAGTATCATCAAGATTGGGTGAAAAAATATTTGCTGGTATTTTGGAAACTCGTTATTTCTTAGAAGCTTGAAAACAACTCTCAATGAAAGTGCTTTTCCACAGTCTGTGCCTAGGGCTACTTGAAGAGGAAACAAACCATAGAGACAAAACTGAGATCTCCTTTATTTTGTCACGTTTAAAAGAGCTACTACAAACCATGTTGGATTTAGTGTTTCAAATTCATCTATATATCTAGGAGAGAACAGAGTGAAACCTAAAAATAAAAACAGCTACTGTAAACGAACGCTTCAACCTAGAAGAACAAAATTTGGTGACCCAAGTGGGATTTGTGTACTTATCATTACCACCAAGTATCATCAAGATTGGGTGAAAAAATATTTGCTGGTATTTCAAAACTCGTAATTTCTTGGAAGCTTGGCAACCCCTTTCAATGAAAGTGCTTTTCCACAGTCTCTGCTAAGGGCTACTTGAAGAGGAAACAAACGATAGAGACAAAACTGAGAACATTTTTATTTTGTCAAGTTTCAAAGAGCTACTACAAACCATGTTGGATTTAGAGTTCCAAATTCATTTATCTATCTAGGAGAGAACAGAGTGAAACCTAAAAATAAAAACTGCTACTGTAAACGAACGCTTCAACGTAGAAGAGCAAAATTTGGTGAGCCAAGTGGGATTTGTGTACTGATCATTACCACCAAGTATCATCAAGATTGGGTGAAAAAATATTTGCTGGTATTTCGGAAACTCCTTATTTCTTAGAATATTGGCAACCCCTCTCAATGAAAGTGCTTTTCCACAGTCTGTGCCTAGGTCTATTGAAGAGGAAACAAACCATAGAGACAAAACTGAGAACTCCTTTATTTTGTCAAGTTTCAAAGAGCTACTACAAACCGTGGTGGATTTAGAGTTCCAAATTCATCTATCTATATAGGAGAGAACAGAGTGAAACCTAAATATAACAACTTCTACTGTAGACGAACGCTTAAACCTAGAGGAACAAAATTTGGTGAGCAAAGTGGGACTTGTGTACTGATCATTACCACCAAGTATCATCAATATTGGGTGAAAAAATATTTGCTGCTATTTCGGAAACTCGTTATTTCTTAGAAGCCTCAACACCCCTCTCAATGAAAGTGCTTTTCCACAGTCTGTGCCTAGGGCTACTTGAAGAGGAAACAAACCATAGAGAAAAAACTGAGATCTCCTTTATTTTGTCACGTTTCAAAGAGCTACCACAAACCATGTTGGATTTAGTGTTTTAAATTCATCTATATACCTAGGAGAGAACAGAGTGAAACCTAAAAATAAAAACAGCTACTGTAAACGAACGCTTCAACCTAGAAGAAAAAAATTTGGTGAGCCAAGTGGGATTTGTGTATGTATCATTACCACCAAGTATCATCAAGATTGGGTGAAAAAATATTTGCTGGTATTTCAAAACTCGTAATTTTTTGATAGCTTGGCAACCCCTTTTAATGAAAGTGCTTTTCCACAGTCTCTGCTTAGGGCCACTTGAAGAGGAAACAAACCATAGAGACAACACTGAGAACATTTTTATTTTGTCAAGTTTCAAAGAGCTACTACAAACCATGTTGGATTTAGAGTTCCAAATTCATCTATCTATATAGGAGAGAACAGAGGGAAACCTAAAAATAAAAACTGCACTTGTAAACGAACGCTTCAAACTCGAAGAGAAAAATTTGGTGAGCCAAGTGGGATTTGTGTATTTGTAATTACCACCAAGTATCATCAAGATTGGGTGAAAAAATATTTGCCGGTATTTTGGCAACCCGTAATTTTTTGGGAGCTTGGCAAACCCTTTCAAAGAAAGTGCTTTTTAACAGTTTCTGCTTAGGGGGCATGAAGAGGAAACAAACCATAGAGACACAACTGAGAACTCCTTTATTTTGTCAAGTTTCAAAGAGCTACTACAAACCATGTTGGATTTAGAGTTCCAATTTCATCTATCTATATGGGAGAGAACAGAGTGAAACCTAAAAATAAAAACTGCCACTGTAAATGAATGCTTCGTACTTGAAGAACACAATTTAGTGAGCCAAGTGGCATTTGTGTACTGATCATTACCACCACGCATCATCAAGATTGGTTGAAAAAATACTTGCTGGTATTTCGGAAACTCGTTATTTCATAGAAGTTTCCCAACTCCTCTCAATGAATGTGCTTTTCCCCAGTCTGTGCCTAGGGCTACTTGAAGAGGCAACAAACCATAGAGACAAAACTGAGAACTTTTTTATTTTGTCAAGTTTCAAAGAGCTACTACAAACCATGTTGGATTTAGAGTTCCAAATTCATCTATCTATATAGGAGAGAACAGAGAGAAACCTAAAAATAAAAACTGCTACTGTAAATGAACGCTTCAACCTAGAAGAGCAAAATTTGTGAGCCAAGTGGGATTTGTGTACTTGTCATTACCACCAAGTATCATCAAGACTGGGTGAAAAAATATTTGCTGGTATTCGGAAACCCGTAATTTCTTGGAAGCTTGGCAAACCCTTTCAATGAAAGTGCTTTTCCACAGTCTGTGTCTAGGGCTACTTGAAGAGGAAACAAACCATAGACACAAAACTGAGAACTCCTTTATTTTGTCAAGTTTCAGAGAGCTACTACAAACCATGTTGATTTTAGAGTTACAAATTCATCTATCTATATAGGAGAGAACAGAGGGAAACCTAAAAATAAAAACAGCTACTGTAAACGAACGCTTCAACTTAGAAGAACAAAATTTGGTGACCCAAGTGGGATTTGTGTACTTATCATTACCACCAAGTATCATCAAGATTGGGTGAAAAAATATTTGCTGGTATTTCAAAACTCGTAATTTCTTGGAAGCTTGGCAAGCCCTTTCAATGAAAGTGCTTTTCCACAGTCTCTGCTAAGGGCTACTTGAAGAGGAAACAAACCATAGAGACAAAACTGAGAAATTTTTATTTTGTCAAGTTTCAAAGAGCTACTACAAACCATGTTGGATTTAGAGTTCCAAATTCATTTATCTATCTAGGAGAGAACAGAGTGAAACCTAAAAATAAAAACTGCTACTGTAAACGAACGCTTCAACGTAGAAGAGCAAAATTTGGTGAGCCAAGTGGGATTTGTGTACTTGTCATTACCACCAAGTATCATCAAGATTGGGTTAAAAAAATATTTGCTGGTATTTCGGAAACTCCTTATTTCTTAGAATATTGGCAACCCCTCTCAATGAAAGTGCTTTTCCACAGTCTGTGCCTAGGTCTATTGAAGAGGAAACAAACCATAGAGCAAAACTGAGAACTCCTTTATTTTTTCAAGTTTCAAAGAGCTACTACAAACCGTGGTGGATTTAGAGTTCCAAATTCATCTATCTATATAGGAGAGAACAGAGTGAAACCTAAATATAACAACTTCTACTGTAGACGAACGCTTAAACCTAGAGGAACAAAATTTGGTGAGCAAAGTGGGACTTGTGTACTGATCATTACCACCAAGTATCATCAATATTGGGTGAAAAAATATTTGCTGCTATTTCGGAAACTCGTTATTTCTTAGAAGCCTCAACACCCCTCTCAATGAAAGTGCTTTTCCACAGTCTGTGCCTAGGGCTACTTGAAGAGGAAACAAACCATAGAGAAAAAACTGAGATCTCCTTTATTTTGTCACGTTTCAAAGAGCTACCACAAACCATGTTGGATTTAGTGTTTTAAATTCATCTATATACCTAGGAGAGAACAGAGTGAAACCTAAAAATAAAAACAGCTACTGTAAACGAACGCTTCAACCTAGAAGAAAAAAATTTGGTGAGCCAAGTGGGATTTGTGTATGTATCATTACCACCAAGTATCATCAAGATTGGGTGAAAAAATATTTGCTGGTATTTCAAAACTCGTAATTTTTTGATAGCTTGGCAACCCCTTTTAATGAAAGTGCTTTTCCACAGTCTCTGCTTAGGGCCACTTGAAGAG
>NW_027517502.1:0-42846 GCF_048772815.1 Callospermophilus lateralis | reverse complement strand
AACCTCAGCAAGCATTTTTTCACCAAATCTTGATGATACTTGGTGGTAATGATCAGTTCAGTAAGCCCACTTGGCTGCCCAATTTTCACTCTTCTAGGTTCAAGCGTTCGTTTCCAGTAACACTTTGAAATTTTAGGTTTCACTCTGTTTTCTCCTATATAGATAGCTGTGTTTGGAATTCTAAATAAAACACGGTTTGTGCTAGCTCCTTGAAACTTGACCAAATGAAGTAGTTCTAAGTTCTATCTCTATGGTTTGTGTCCTCTTGAAGTACCCCATGCAGACACTGGGGGAAAACACTTTCGTTTGAAAGGGGTTGCCAAGCTTCCAAAAAACTACTAATTTGCTGAAATATCAGCAAACATTTTTTCACCAAATCTTGATGATACTTGGTGGTAATGATCAGTTCACTAAGTCCACTTGGCTGCCCAATTTTCACTCTTCTAGGTTCAAGCGTTCGTTTCCAGTAACACTTTGAATTTTTTGGTTTCACTCTGTTTTCTCCTATATAGATAGAGTGTTTGGAATTCTAAATCAAACACTGTTTGTGCTAGCTCCTTGAAACTTGACCAAATGAAGTAGTTCTAAGTTCTATCTCTATAGTTTCTTTCCTCTTGAAGTACCCCATGCAGACACTGGTGGAAAACACTTTCGTTTGAAAGGGGTTGCCAAGCTTACAAAAAACTACTAGTTTGCTGAAATCTCAGCAAACATTTTTTCACCAAATCTTGATGATACTTGGTGGTAATGATCAGTTCACTAAGCCCACTTGGCTGCCCAATTTTCACTCTTCTAGGTTCAAGCGTTCGTTTCCAGTAACACTTTGAATTTTTAGGTTTCACTCTGTTTTCTCCTATATAGATAGATGTGTTGGAAACTCTAAATCAAACACGGTTTGTGCTAGCTCCTTGAAACTTGACCAAATGAAGTAGTTCTAAGTTCTATCTCTATGGTTTGTTTCCTCTTGAAGTACCCCATGAAGACTTGGTGGAAAACACTTTCGTTTTAAAGGGGTTGCCAAGCTTCCAAAAAACTACTAGTTTGCTGAAATCTTAGCAAACATTTTTTCACCAAATCTTCACGATACTTGGTGGTAATGATCAGTTCACTAAGCCCACTTGGGTGCCGAATTTTCACTCTTCTAGGTTCAAGCGTTCGTTTCCAGTAACACTTTGAATTTTTAGGTTTCACTCTGTTTTCTCCTATATAGATAGATGTGTTGGAAACTCTAAATCAAACACGGTTTGTGCTAGCTCCTTGAAAATTGACCAAATGAAGTAGTTCTAAGTTCTATCTCTATGGTTTGTTTGCTCTTGAAGTACCCCATGCAGACACTGGTGGAAAACACTTTCGTTTGAAAGGGGTTGCCAAGCTTCCCAAAAACTACTAGTTTGCTGAAACCTCAGCAAACATTTTTTCACCAAATCTTGATGATACTTGGTGGTAATGATCAGTTCAGTAAGCCCACTTGGCTGCCCAATTTTCACTCTTCTAGGTTCAAGCGTTCGTTTCCAGTAACACTTTGAAATTTTAGGTTTCACTCTGTTTTCTCCTATATAGATAGCTGTGTTTGGAATTCTAAATCAAACACGGTTTGTGCTAGCTCCTTGAAACTTGACCATATGAAGTAGTTCTAAGTTCTATCTCTATGGTTTGTTTCCTCTTGAAGTACCCCATGCAGACACTGGTGGAAAACACTTTCGTTTGAAAGGGGTTGCCAAGCTTCCAAAAAACTACTAATTTGCTGAAATCTCAGCAAACATTTTTTCACCAAAATTGATGATACTTGGTGGTAATGATCAGTTCACTAAGCCCACTTGGCTGCCCAATTTTCACTCTTCTAGGTTCAAGCGTTCGTTTCCAGTAACACTTTGAATTTTTAGGTTTCACTCTGTTTTCTCCTATATAGATAGATGTGTTGGAAACTCTAAATCAAACACGGTTTGTGCTAGCTCCTTGAAACTTGACCAAATGAAGTAGTTCTAAGTTCTATCTCTATGGTTTGTTTCCTCTTGAAGTACCCCATGCAGACACAGGTGGAAAACACTTTCGTTTGAAAGGGGTTGCCAAGCTTCCAAAAAAACTACTAGTTTGCTGAAATCTCAGCAAATATTTTTTCACCAAATCTTGATGATACTTGGTGGTAATGATCAGTTCACTAAGCCCACTTGGCTACCCCATTTTCACTCTTCTAGGTTCAAGCGTTCGTTTCCAGTAACACTTTGAAATTTTAGGTTTCACTCTGTTTTCTCCTATATAGATAGCTGTGTTTGGAATTCTAAATCAAACACGGTTTTTGCTAGCTCCTTGAAACTTGACCAAATGAAGTAGTTCTAAGTTCTATCTCTATGGTTTGTTTCCTCTTGAAGTACCCCAAGCAGACAGTGGTGGAAAACACTTTCGTTTGAAAGGGGTTGCCAAGCTTCCAAAAAACTACTAATTTGCTGAAATCTCAGCAAACATTTTTTCACCAAATCTTGATGATACTTGGTGGTAATGATCAGTTCACTAAGCCCACTTGGCTGCCCAATTTTCACTCTTCTAGGTTCAAGCGTTCGTTTCCAGTAACACTTTGAAATTTTAGGTTTCACTCTGTTTTCTCCTATATAGATAGCTGTGTTTGGAATTCTAAATCAAACACGGTTTGTGCTAGCTCCTTGAAACTTGACCAAATGAAGTAGTTCTAAGTTCTACCTCTATGGTTTGTTTCCTCTTGAAGTACCCCATGCAGACACTGGTGGAAAACTCTTTCGTTTGAAAGGGGTTGCCAAGCTTCCAAAAAACTACTAATTTTCTGAAATCTCAGCAAACATTTTTTCACCAAATCGTGATGATACTTGGTCGTAATGATCAGTTCACTAAGCCCACTTGGCTGCCCAATTTTCACTCTTCTAGGTTCAAGCGTTCGTTTCCAGTAACACTTTGAATTTTTAGATTTCACTCTGTTTTCTCCTATATAGATAGATGTGTTGGAAACTCTAAATCAAACACGGTTTGTGCTAGCTCCTTGAAACTTTACCAAATGAAGTAGTTCTAAGTTCTATCTCTATGGTTTCTTTCCTATGGAAGTACCCCATGCAGACACTGGTGGATAACTCTTTTGTTTGAAAGGGGTTGCCAAGCTTCCAAAAAACTACTAGTTTGCTGAAATCTCAGCAAACATTTTTTCACCAAATCTTGATGATACTTGGTGGTAATGATCAGTTCACTAAGCCCACTTGGCTGCCCAATTTTCACTCTTCTACCTTCAAGCGTTCGTTTCCAGTAACACTTTGAATTTTTAGGTTTCACTCTGTTTTCTCCCATAAAGATAGATGTGCTGGAAACTCTAAATCAAACACGGTTTGTGCTAGCTCCTTGAAACTTGACCAAATGAAGTAGTTCTAAGTTCTATCTCTATGGTTTGTTTCCTCTTGAAGTACCCCATGCAGAGACTGGTGAAAATCACTTTCGTTTGAAAGGGGTTGCCAAGCCTCCAAAAAACTACTAGTTTGCTGAAATCTCAGCAAACATTTTTTCACCAAATCTTGATGATACTTGGTGGTAATGATCAGTTCACTAAGCCCACTTGGCTGCCCAATTTTCACTCTTCTAGGTTCAAGCGTTCGTTTCCAATAACACTTTGAATTTTTAGGTTTCACTCTGTTTTCTCCTACATAAATAGCTATGTTTGGAATTCTAAATCAACCACGGTTTGTGCTAGCTCCTTGAAACTTGACCAAATGAAGCAGTTCTAAGTTCTATCTCTATGGTTTGTTTCCTCTTGAAGTACCCCATGCAGACACTGGTGGAAAACACTTTCGTTTGAAAGGGGTTGCCAAGCTTCCAAAAAACTACTAATTTGCTGAAATCTCAGCAAACATTTTTTCACCAAATCTTGATGATACTTGGTGGTAATGATCAGTTCACTAAGCCCACTTGGCTGCCCAATTTTCACTCTTCTAGGTTCAAGCGTTCGTTTCCAGTAACACTTTGAATTTTTAGGTTTCACTCTGTTTTCTCCTATTTAGATAGATGTGTTGGAAACTCTAAATCAAACACGGTTTGTGCTAGCTCCTTGAAACTTGACCAAATGAAGTAGTTCTAAGTTCTATCTCTATGGTTTGTTTCCTCTTGAAGTACCCCATGCAGACACTGGTGGAAAACACTTTCGTTTGAAAGGGGTTGCCAAGCTCCCAAAAAAACTACTAGTTTGCTGAAATCTCAGCAAATATTTTTTCACCAAATCTTGATGATACTTGGTGGTAATGATCAGTTCACTAGGCCCACTTGGCTGCCCAATTTTCACTCTTCTAGGTTCAAGCGTTCGTTTCCAGTAACACTTTGAAATTTTAGGTTTCACTCTGTTTTCTCCTATATAGATAGCTGTGTTTGGAATTCTAAATCAAACACGGTTTGTGCTAGCTCCTTGAAACTTGACCAAATGAAGTACTTCTAAGTTCTATCTCTATGGTTTGTTTCCTCTTGAAGTACCCCATGCAGACACTGGTGGAAAACACTTTCGTTTGAAAGGGGTTGCCAAGCTTCCAAAAAACTTCTAATTTGCTGACATCTCAGCAAACATTTTTTCACCAAATCTTGATGATACTTGGTGGTAATGATCAGTTCACTAAGCCCACTTGGCTGCCCAATTTTCACTCTTCTAGGTTCAAGCGTTCGTTTCCAGTAACACTTTGAAATTTTAGGTTTCACTCTGTTTTCTCCTATATAGATAGCTGTGTTTGGAATTCTAAATCAAACACGGTTTGTGATAGCTCCTTGAAACTTGACCAAATGAAGTAGTTCTAAGTTCTATCTCTATGGTTTGTTTCCTCTTGAAGTACCCCATGCAGTCACTGGTGGAAAACACTTTCGTTTGAAAGGGGTTGCCAAGCTTCCAAAAAACTACTAATTTGCTGAAATCTCAGCAAACATTTTTTCACCAAATCTTGATGATACTTTTTGGTAATGATCAGTTCACTAAGCCGCTTGGCTGCCCAATTTTCACTCTTCTAGGTTCAAGCGTTCGTTTCCAGTAACACTTTGAATTTTTAGGTTTCAGTCTGTTTTCTCCTATATAGATAGATGTGTTGGAAACTCTAAATCAAACACGGTTTGTGCTAGCTCCTTGAAACTTGACCAAATGAAGTAGTTCTAAGTTCTATCTCTATGGTTTGTTTCCTCTTGAAGTACCCCATGCAGACACTGGTGGAAAACACTTTCGTTTGAAAGGGGTTGCCAAGCTTCCAAAAAACTACTAATTTGCTGAAATCTCAGCAAACATTTTTTCACCAAATCTTGATGATACTTGGTCGTAATGATCAGTTCACTAAGCCCACTTGGCTGCCCAATTTTCACTCTTCTAGGTTCAAGCATTCGTTTCAAGTAACACTTTGAATTTTTAGATTTCACTCTGTTTTCTCCTATATAGTTAGATGTGTTGGAAACTCTAAATCAAACACGGTTTGTGCTAGCTCCTTGAAACTTGACCAAATGAAGTAGTTCTAAGTTCTATCTCTATGGTTTCTTTCCTCTTGAAGTACCCCATGCAGACACTGGTGGAAAACTCTTTCGTTTGAAAGGGGTTGAAAAGCTTCCCAAAAACTACTAGCTGGCTGAAATCTCAGCAAACATTTTTTCACCAAATCTTGATGATACTTGGTGGTAATGATCAGTTCACTAAGCCCACTTGGCTGCCCAATTTTCACTCTTCTACGTTCAAGCGTTCGTTTCCAGTAACACTTTGAATTTTTAGGTTTCACTCTGTTTTCTCCCATAAAGATACATGTGTTGGAAACTCTAAATCAAACACGGTTTGTGCTAGCTCCTTGAAACTTGACCAAATGAAGTAGTTCTAAGTTCTATCTCTATGGTTTGTTTCCTCTTGAAGTACCCCATGCAGAGACTGGTGAAAATCACTTTCGTTTGAAAGGGGTTGCGAAGCCTCCAAAAAAATACTAGTTTGTTGAAATCTCAGCAAACATTTTTTCACCAAATCTTGATGATACTTGGTGGTGATGATCAGTTCACTAAGCCCAATTGGCTGCCCAATTTTCACTCTTCTATGTTCAAGCGTTCGTTTCCAATAACACTTTGAATTTTTAGGTTTCACTCTGTTTTCTCCTACATAGATAGCTGTGTTTGGAATTCTAAATCAAACACGGTTTGTGCTAGCTCCTTGAAACTTGACCAAATGAAGTAGTTCTAAGTTCTATCTCTATGGTTTGTTTCCTCTTGAAGTACCCCATGCAGACACTGGTGGAAAACACTTTCGTTTGAAAGGGGTTGCCAAGCTTCCAAAAAACTACTAATTTGCTGAAATCTCAGCAAAAATTTTTTCACCAAATCTTGATGATACTTGGTGGTAATGATCAGTTCACTAAGCCCACTTGGCTGCCCAATTTTCACTCTTCTAGGTTCAAGCGTTCGTTTCCAGTAACACTTTGAAATTTTAGGTTTCACTCTGTTTTCTCCTATATAGATAGCTGTGTTTGGAATTCTAAATCAAACACGGTTTGTGCTAGCTCCTTGAAACTTGACCAAATGAAGTAGTTCTAAGTTCTATCTCTATGGTTTGTTTCCTCTTGAAGTACCCCATGCAGACACTGGTGGAAAACACTTTCGTTTGAAAAGGGGTTGCCAAGCTTCAAAAAACTACTAATTTGCTGAAATCTCAGCAAACATTTTTTCACAAAATCTTGATGATACTTGGTGGTAATGATCAGTTCACTAAGCCCACTTGGCTGCCCTATTTTCACTCTTCTAGGTTCAAGCATTCGTTTCCAGAAACACTTTGAATTTTTAGATTTCACTCTGTTTTCTCCTATATAGATAGATGTGTTGGAAACTCTAAATCAAACACGGTTTGTGCTAGCTCCTTGAAACTTGACCAAATGAAGTAGTGCTAAGTTCTATCTCTATGGTTTCTTTCCTCTTGAAGTACCCCATGCAGACACTGGTGGAAAACACTTTCGTTTTAAAGGGGTTGCCAAGCTACCAAAAAACTACTAATTTGCTGAAAAATCAGCAAACATTTTTTCTCCAAATCTTGATGATACTTGGTGGTAATGATCAGTTCACTAAGCCCACTTGGCTGCCCAATTTTCACTCTTCTAGGTTCAAGCGTTCGTTTCCAGTAACACTTTGAAATTTTAGGTTTCACTCTGTTTTCTCCTATATAGATAGCTGTGTTTGGAATTCTAAATCAAACACGGTTTGTGCTAGCTCCTTGAAACTTGACCAAATGAAGTAGTTCTAAGTTCTATCTCTATGGTTTGTTTCCTCTTGAAGTACCCCATGCAGACACTGTTGGAAAACACTTTCGTTTGAAAGGGGTTGCCAAGCTTCCAAAAAACTACTAATTTGCTGAAATCTCAGCAAACATTTTTTGACCAAATCTTGATGATACTTGGTGGTAATGATCAGTTCACTAAGCCCACTTGGCTGCCCAATTTTCACTCTTCTAGGTTCAAGCGTTCGTTTCCAGAAACACTTTGAATTTTTAGATTTCACTCTGTTTTCTCCTATATAGATAGATGTGTTGGAAACTATAAATCAAACACGGTTTCTGCTAGCTCCTTGAAACTTGACCAAATGAAGTAGTGCTAAGTTCTATCTCTATGGTTTCTTTCCTCTTGAAGTACCCAATGCAGACACTGGTGGAAAACTCTTTCGTTTGAAAGGGGTTGCCAACTTCCAAAAACCTACTAGTTGGCTGAAATCTCAGCAAACATTTTTACACCAAATCTTGATGATACTTGGTGGTAATGATCAGTTCACTAAGCCCACTTGGCTGAACAATTTTCACTCTTCTACGTTCAAGCGTTCGTTTCCAGTAACATTTTGAATTTTTAGGTTTCACTCTGTTTTCTCCCATAAAGATAGATGTGTTGGAAACTCTAAATCAAACACGGTTTCTGCTAGCTCCTTGAAACTTGACCAAATGAAGTAGTTCTAAGTTCTATCTCTATGGTTTGTTTCTTCTTGAAGTACCCCATGCAGAGACTGGTGAAAAACACTTTCGTTTGAAAGGGGTTGCCAAGTCTCCAAAAATCTACTAGTTTGCTGAAATCTCAGCAAACATTTTTTCACCAAATCTTGATGATACTTGGTGTTAATGATCAGTTCACTAAGCCCACTTGGCTGCCCAATTTTCACTCTTCTAGGTTCAAGCGTTCGTTTCCAGTAACACTTTGAATTTTTAGTTTTCACTCTGTTTTCTCCTATATAGATAGATGTTTTGGAAACTCTAAATCAAACACGGTTTGTGCTAGCTCCTTGAAACTTGAAGAAATGAAGTAGTTCTAAGTTCTATATCTATGGTTTGTTTCCTCTTGAAGTACCCCATGCAGACACTTGTGGAAACACTTTCGTTTGAAAGGGCTTGCCAAGCTTCCAAAAAACTACTAGTTTGCTGAAATCTCAGAAAATATTTTTTCACCAAATCTTGATGATACTTGGTGGTAATGATCAGTTCACTAAGCCCACTTGGCTGCCCAATTTTCACTCTTCTAGGTTCAAGCGTTCGTTTCCAGTAACACTTTGAAATTTTAGGTTTCACTCAGTTTTCTCCTATATAGATAGCTGTGTTTGGAATTCTAAATCAAACACGGTTTGTGCTAGCTTCTTGAAACTTGACCAAATGAAGTAGTTCTAAGTTCTATCTCTATGGTTTGTTTCCTCTTGAAGTACCCCATGCAGACACTGGTGGAAAACACTTTCGTTTGAAAGGGGTTGCCAAGCTTCCAAAAAACTACTAATTTGCTGAAATCTCAGCAAACATTTTTTCACCAAATCTTGATGATACTTGGTGGTAATGATCAGTTCACTAAGCCCACTTGGCTGCCCAATTTTCACTCTTCTAGGTTCAAGCATTCGTTTCCAGTAACACTTTGAAATTTTAGGTTTCACTCTGTTTTCTCCTATATAGATAGCTGTGTTTGGAATTCTAAATCAAACACGGTTTGTGCTAGCTCCTTGAAACTTGACCAAATGAAGTAGTTCTAAGTTCTATCTCTATGGTTTGTTTCCTCTTGAAGTACCCCATGCAGACACTGGTGGAAAACACTTTCGTTTGAAAGGGGTTGCCAAGCTTCCAAAAAACTACTAATTTGCTGAAATCTCAGCAAACATTTTTTCACCAAATCTTGATGATACTTGGTGGTAATGATCAGTTCACTAAGCCCACTTGGCTGCCCAATTTTCACTCTTCTACGTTCAAGCGTTCGTTTCCAGTAACATTTTGAATTTTTAGGTTTCACTCTGTTTTCTCCCATAAAGGTAGATGTGTTGGAAACTCTAAATCAAACACGGTTTGTGCTAGCTCCTTGAAACTTGACCAAATGAAGTAGTTCTAAGTTCTATCTCTATGGTTTGTTTCTTCTTGAAGTACCCCATGCAGAGACTTTTGAAAAACACTTTCGTTTGAAAGGGGTTGCCAAGCCTCCAAAAATCTACTAGTTTGCTGAAATCTCAGCAAACATTTTTTCACCAAATCTTGATGATACTTGGTGGTAATGATCAGTTCACTAAGCCCACTTGGCTGCCCAATTTTCACTCTTCTAGGTTCAAGCGTTCGTTTCCAGTAACACTTTGAAATTTTAGGTTTCACTCTGTTTTCTCCTATATAGATAGCTGTGTTTGGAATTCTAAATCAAACACGGTTTGTGCTAGCTCCTTGAAACTTGACCAAATGAAGTAGTTCTAAGTTCTATCTCTATGGATTGTTTCCTCTTGAAGTACCCCATGCAGACACTGGTGGAAAACACTTTCGTTTGAAAGGGGTTGCCAAGCTTCCAAAAAACTACTAATTTGCTGAAATCTCAGCAAACATTTTTTCACCAAATCTTGATGATACTTGGTGGTAATGATCAGTTCACTAAGCCCACTTGGCTGCCCAATTTTCACTCTTCTAGGTTCAAGCGTTCGTTTCCAGTAACACTTTGAAATTTTAGGTTTCACTCTGTTTTCTCCTATATAGATAGCTGTGTTTGGAATTCTAAATCAAACACGGTTTGTGCTAGCTCCTTGAAACTTGACCAAATGAAGTAGTTCTAAGTTCTATCTCTATGGTTTCTTTCCTCTTGAAGTACCCCATGCAGACACTGGTGGAAAACACTTTCGTTTGAAAGGTGTTGCCAAGCTTCCAAAAAACTACTAATTTGCTGAAATCTCAGCAAACATTTTTTCACCAAATCTTGATGATACTTGGTGGTAATGATCAGTTCACTAAGCCCACATGGCTGCCCAATTTTCACTCTTCTAGGTTCAAGCGTTCGTTTCCAGTAACACTTTGAAATTTTAGGTTTCACTCTGTTTTCTCCTATATAGATAGCTGTGCTTGGAATTCTAAATCAAACACGGTTTGTGCTAGCTCCTTGAAACTTGACCAAATGAAGTAGTTCTAAGTTCTATCTCTATGGTTTGTTTCCTCTTGAAGTACCCCATGCAGACACTGGTGGAAAACACTTTCGTTTGAAAGGGGTTGCCAAGCTTCCAAAAAACTACTAGTTGGCTGAAATCTCAGCAAACATTTTTTCACCAAATCTTGATGATACTTGGTGGTAATGATCAGTTCACTAAGCCCACTTGGCTGCCCAATTTTCACTCTTCTAGGTTCAAGCGTTCGTTTCCAGTAACACTTTGAAATTTTAGGTTTCACTCTGTTTTCTCCTATATAGATAGCTGTGTTTGGAATTCTAAATCAAACACGGTTTGTGCTAGCTCCTTGAAACTTGACCAAATGAAGTAGTTCTAAGTTCTATCTCTATGGTTTGTTTCCTCTTGAAGTACCCCATGCAGACACTGGTGGAAAACTCTTTCGTTTGTAAGTGGTTGCCAAGCTTCCAAAAAACTACTAGTTGGCTGAAATCTCAGCAAACATTTTTTCACCAAATCTTGATGATACTTGGTGGTAATGATCAGTTCACTAAGCCAACTTGGCTGCCCAATTTTCACTCTTCTACGTTCAAGCGTTCGTTTCCAGTAACATTTTGAATTTTTAGGTTTCACTCTGTTTTCTCCCATAAAGATAGATGTGTTGGAAACTCTAAATCAAACACGGTTTGTGCTAGCTCCTTGAAACTTGACCAAATGAAGTAGTTCTAAGTTCTATCTCTATGGTTTGTTTCTTCTTGAAGTACCCCATGCAGAGACTGGTGAAAAACACTTTCGTTTGAAAGGGGTTGCCAAGCCTCCAAAAATCTACTAGTTTGCTGAAATCTCAGCAAACATTTTTTCACCAAATCTTAATGATACTTGGTGGTAATGATCAGTTCACTAAGCCCACTTGGCTGCCCAATTTTCACTCTTCTGGGTTCAAGCGTTCGTTTCCAGTAACACTTTGAAATTTTAGGTTTCACTCTGTTTTCTCCTATATAGATAGCTGTGTTTGGAATTCTAAATCAAACACGGTTTGTGCTAGCTCCTTGAAACTTGACCAAATGAAGTAGTTCTAAGTTCTATATCTATGGTTTGTTTCCTCTTGAAGTACCCCATGCAGACACTGGTGGAAAACACTTTCGTTTGAAAGGGGTTGCCAAGCTACCAAAAAACTACTAATTTGCTGAAATCTCAGCAAACATTTTATCACCAAATCTTGATGATACTTGGTGGTAATGATCAGTTCACTAAGCCCACTTGGCTGCCCAATTTTCACTCTTCTAGGTTCAAGCGTTCGTTTCCAGAAACACTTTGAATTTTTAGATTTCACTCTGTTTTCTCCTATATAGATAGATGTGTTGGAAACTCTAAATCAAACACGGTTTGTGCTAGCTCCTTGAAACTTGACCAAATGAAGTAGTGCTAAGTTCTATCTCTATGGTTTCTTTCCTCTTGAAGTACCCGATGCAGACACTGGTGGAAAACTCTTTCGTTTGTAAGTGGTTGCCAAGCTTCCAAAAAACTACTAGTTGGCTGAAATCTCAGCAAACATTTTTTCACCAAATCTTGATGATACTTGGTGGTAATGATCAGTTCACTAAGCCCACTTGGCTGCCCAATTTTCACTCTTCTACGTTCAAGCGTTCGTTTCCAGTAACATTTTGAATTTTTAGGTTTCACTCTGTTTTCTCCCATAAAGATAGATGTGTTGGAAACTCTAAATCAAACACGGTTTGTGCTAGCTCCTTGAAACTTGACCAAATGAAGTAGTTCTAAGTTCTATCTCTATGGTTTGTTTCTTCTTGAAGTACCCCATGCAGAGACTGGTGAAAAACACTTTCGTTTGAAAGGGGTTGCCAAGCCTCCAAAAATCTACTAGTTTGCTGAAATCTCAGCAAACATTTTTTCACCAAATCTTAATGATACTTGGTGGTAATGATCAGTTCACTAAGCCCACTTGGCTGCCCAATTTTCACTCTTCTGGGTTCAAGCGTTCGTTTCCAGTAACACTTTGAAATTTTAGGTTTCACTCTGTTTTCTCCTATATAGATAGCTGTGTTTGGAATTCTAAATCAAACACGGTTTGTGCTAGCTCCTTGAAACTTGACCAAATGAAGTAGTTCTAAGGTCTATATCTATGGTTTGTTTCCTCTTGAAGTACCCCATGCAGACACTGGTGGAAAACTCTTTCGTTTGTAAGTGGTTGCCAAGCTTCCAAAAAACTACTAGTTGGCTGAAATCTCAGCAAACATTTTTTCACCAAATCTTGATGATACTTGGTGGTAATGATCAGTTCACTAAGCCCACTTGGCTGCCCAATTTTCACTCTTCTACGTTCAAGCGTTCGTTTCCAGTAACATTTTGAATTTTTAGGTTTCACTCTGTTTTCTCCCATAAAGATAGATGTGTTGGAAACTCTAAATCAAACACGGTTTGTGCTAGCTCCTTGAAACTTGACCAAATGAAGTAGTTCTAAGTTCTATCTCTATGGTTTGTTTCTTCTTGAAGTACCCCATGCAGAGACTGGTGAAAAACACTTTCGTTTGAAAGGGGTTGCCAAGCCTCCAAAAATCTACTAGTTTGCTGAAATCTCAGCAAACATTTTTTCACCAAATCTTAATGATACTTGGTGGTAATGATCAGTTCACTAAGCCCACTTGGCTGCCCAATTTTCACTCTTCTGGGTTCAAGCGTTCGTTTCCAGTAACACTTTGAAATTTTAGGTTTCACTCTGTTTTCTCCTATATAGATAGCTGTGTTTGGAATTCTAAATCAAACACGGTTTGTGCTAGCTCCTTGAAACTTGACCAAATGAAGTAGTTCTAAGTTCTATATCTATGGTTTGTTTCCTCTTGAAGTACCCCATGCAGACACTGGTGGAAAACACTTTCGTTTGAAAGGGGTTGCCAAGCTACCAAAAAACTACTAATTTGCTGAAATCTCAGCAAATATTTTTTCACCAAATCTTGATGATACTTGGTGGTAATGATCAGTTCACTAAGCCCACTTGGCTGCCCAATTTTCACTCTTCTAGGTTCAAGCGTTCGTTTCCAGTAACACTTTGAAATTTTAGGTTTCACTCTGTTTTCTCCTATATAGATAGCTGTGCTTGGAATTCTAAATCAAACACGGTTTGAGCTAGCTCCTTGAAACTTGACCAAATGAAGTAGTTCTAAGTTCTATCTCTATGGTTTGTTTCCTCTTGAAGTACCCCATGCAGACACTGGTGGAAAACACTTTCGTTTGAAAGGGGTTACCAAGCTTCCAAAAAACTACTAATTTGCTGAAATCTCAGCAAACATTTTTTCACCAAAACTTGATGATACTTGGTGGTCATGATCAGTTCACTAAGCCCACTTTGCTGCCCAATTTTCACTCTTCTAGGTTCAAGCGTTCGTTTCCAGTAACACTTTGAAATTTTAGGTTTCACTCTGTTTTCTCCTATATAGATAGCTGTGTTTGGAATTCTAAATCAAACACGGTTTGTGCTAGCTCCTTGAAACTTGACCAAATGAAGTAGTTCTAAGTTCTATCTCTATGGTTTGTTTCCTCTTGAAGTACCCCATGCAGACACTGGTGGAAAACACTTTCGTTTGAAAGGGGTTGCCAGGCTTCCAAAAAACAACTAATTTGCTGAAATCTCAGCAAACATTTTTTGACCAAATCTTGATGATACTTGGTGGTAATGATCAGTTCACTAAGCCCACTTGGCTGCCCAATTTTCACTCTTCTAGGTTCAAGCGTTCGTTTCCAGAAACACTTTGAATTTTTAGATTTCACTCTGTTTTCTCCTATATAGATAGATGTGTTGGAAACTCTAAATCAAACACGGTTTGTGCTAGCTCCTTGAAACTTGACCAAATGAAGTAGTGCTAAGTTCTATCTCTATGGTTTCTTTCCTCTTGAAGTACCCCATGCAGACACTGGTGGAAAACACTTTCGTTTGAAAGGGGTTGCCAAGCTTCCAAAAAACTACTAGTTGGCTGAAATCTCAGCAAACATTTTTTCACCAAATCTTGATGATACTTGGTGGTAATGATCAGTTCACTAAGCCCACTTGGCTGCCCAATTTTCACTCTTCTACGTTCAAGCGTTCGTTTCCAGTAACATTTTGAATTTTTAGGTTTCACTCTGTTTTCTCCCATAAAGATAGATGTGTTGGAAACTCTAAATCAAACACGGTTTGTGCTAGCTCCTTGAAACTTGACCAAATGAAGTAGTTCTATGTTCTATCTCTATGGTTTGTTTCTTCTTGAAGTACCCCATGCAGAGACTGGTGAAAAACACTTTCGTTTGAAAGGGGTTGGCAAGCCTCCAAAAATCTACTAGTTTGCTGAAATCTCAGCAAACATTTTTTCACCAAATCTTGATGATACTTGGTGGTAATGATCAGTTCACTAAGCCCACTTGGCTGCCCAATTTTCACTCTTCTAGGTTCAAGCGTTCGTTTCCAGTAACACTTTGAAATTTTAGGTTTCACTCTGTTTTCTCCTATATAGATAGCTTTGTTTGGAATTCTAAATCAAACACGGTGTGTGCTAGCTCCTTGAAACTTGACCAAATGAAGTAGTTCTAAGTTCTATCTCTATGGTTTGTTTCCTCTTGAAGTACCGCATGCAGACACTGGTGGAAAACACTTTCGTTTGAAAGGGGTTGCCAAGCTTCCAAAAAACTACTAATTTGCTGAAATCTCAGCAAACATTTTTTCACCAAATCTTGATGATACTTGGTGGTAATGATCAGTTCACTAAGCCCACTTGGCTGCCCAATTTTCACTCTTCTAGGTTCAAGCGTTCGTTTCCAGTAACACTTTGAAATTTTAGGTTTCACTCTGTTTTCTCCTATATAGATAGCTGTGTTTGGAATTCTAAATCAAACACGGTTTGTGCTAGCTCCTTGAAACTTGACCAAATGAAGTAGTTCTAAGTTCTATCTCTATGGTTTGTTTCCTCTTGAAGTACCCCATGCAGACACTGGTGGAAAATACTTTCGTTTGAAAGGGGTTGCCAAGCTTCCAAAAAACTACTAATTTGCTGAAATCTCAGCAAACATTTTTTCACCAAATCTTGATGATACTTGGTGGTAATGATCAGTTCACTAAGCCCACTTTTCTGCCCAATTTTCACTCTTCTAGGTTCAAGCGTTCGTTTCCAGTAACACTTTGAAATTTTAGGTTTCACTCTGTTTTCTCCTATATAGATAGCTGTGTTTGGAATTCTAAATCAAACACGGTTTGTGCTAGCTCCTTGAAACCTGACCAAATAAAGTAGTTCTAAGTTCTATCTCTATGGTTTGTTTCCTCTTGAAGTACCCCATGCAGACACTGGTGGAAAACACTTTCGTTTGAAAGGGGTTGCCAAGCTTCCAAAAAACTTCTAATTTGCTGAAATCTCAGCAAACATTTTTTGACCAAATCTTGATGATACTTGGTGGTAATGATCAGTTCACTAAGCCCACTTGGCTGCCCAATTTTCACTCTTCTAGGTTCAAGCGTTCGTTTCCAGAAACACTTTGAATTTTTAGATTTCACTGTGTTTTCTCCTATATAGATAGATGTGTTGGAAACTCTAAATCAAACACGGTTTGTGCTAGCTCCTTGAAACTTGACCAAATGAAGTAGTGCTAAGTTCTATCTCTATGGTTTCTTTCCTCTTGAAGTACCCCATGCAGACACTGGTGGAAAACTCTTTCGTTTGAAAGGGGTTGCCAAGCTTCCAAAAAACTACTAGTTGGCTGAAATCTCAGCAAACATTTTTTCACCAAATCTTGATGATACTTGGTGGTAATGATCAGTTCACTAAGCCCACTTGGCTGCCCAATTTTCACTCTTCTACGTTCAAGCGTTCGTTTCCAGTAACATTTTGAATTTTTAGGTTTCACTCTGTTTTCTCCCATAAAGATAGATGTGTTGGAAACTCTAAATCAAACACGGTTTGTGCTAGCTCCTTGAAACTTGACCAAATGAAGTAGTTCTAAGTTCTATCTCTATGGTTTGTTTCTTCTTGAAGTACCCCATGCAGAGACTGGTGAAAAACACTTTCGTTTTAAAGGGGTTGGCAAGCCTCCAAAAATCTACTAGTTTGCTGAAATCTCAGCAAACATTTTTTCACCAAATCTTGATGATACTTGGTGGTAATGATCAGTTCACTAAGCCCACTTGGCTGCCCAATATTCACTCTTCTAGGTTCAAGCGTTCGTTTCCAGTAACACTTTGAATTTTTAGGTTTCACTCTGTTTTCTCCTATATAGATAGATATGTTGGAAACTCTAAATCAAACACGGTTTGTGCTAGCTCCTTGAAACTTGACCAAATGAAGTAGTTCTAAGTTCTATCTCTATGGTTTGTTTCCTCTTGAAGTACCCCATGCAGACACTTGTGGAAAACACTTTCGTTTGAAAGGGGTTGCCAACCATCCAAAAAACTACTAGTTTGCTGAAATCTCAGCAAATATTTTTTCACCAAATCTTGATGATACTTGGTGGTAATGATCAGTTCACTAAGCCCACTTGGCTGCCCAATTTTCACTCTTCTAGGTTCAAGCGTTCGTTTCCAGAAACACTTTGAATTTTTAGATTTCACTGTGTTTTCTCCTATATAGATAGATGTGTTGGAAACTCTAAATCAAACACGGTTTGTGCTAGCTCCTTGAAACTTGACCAAATGAAGTAGTGCTAAGTTCTATCTCTATGGTTTCTTTCCTCTTGAAGTACCCCATGCAGACACTGGTGGAAAACTCTTTCGTTTGAAAGGGGTTGCCAAGCTTCCAAAAAACTACTAGTTGGCTGAAATCTCAGCAAACATTTTTTCACCAAATCTTGATGATACTTGGTGGTAATGATCAGTTCACTAAGCCCACTTGGCTGCCCAATTTTCACTCTTCTACGTTCAAGCGTTCGTTTCCAGTAACACTTTGAATTTTTAGGTTTCACTCTGTTTTCTCCTATATAGATAGATATGTTGGAAACTCTAAATCAAACACGGTTTGTGCTAGCTCCTTGAAACTTGACCAAATGAAGTAGTTCTAAGTTCTATCTCTATGGTTTGTTTCCTCTTGAAGTACCCCATGCAGACACTTGTGGAAAACACTTTCGTTTGAAAGGGGTTGCCAACCATCCAAAAAACTACTAGTTTGCTGAAATCTCAGCAAATATTTTTTCACCAAATCTTGATGATACTTGGTGGTAATGATCAGTATACTAAGCCCACTTGGCTGCCCAATTTTCACTCTTCTAGGTTCAAGCGTTCGTTTCCAGTAACACTTTGAAATTTTAGGTTTCACTCTGTTTTCTCCTATATAGATAGCTGTGTTGGAATTCTAAATCAAACACGGTTTGTGCTAGCTCCTTGAAACTTGACCAAATGAAGTAGTTCTAAGTTCTATCTCTATGGTTTGTTTCCTCTTGAAGTACCCCATGCAGACACTGGTGGAAAACACTTTCGTTTGAAAGGGGTTGCCAAGCTTCCAAAAAACTACTAATTTGCTGAAATCTCAGCAAACATTTTTTCACCAAATCTTGATGATACTTGGTGGTAATGATCAGTTCACAAAGCCCACTTGGCTGCCCAATTTTCACTCTTCTAGGTTCAAGCGTTCGTTTCCAGTAACACTTTGAAATTTTAGGTTTCACTCTGTTTTCTCCTATATAGATAGCTGTGTTTGGAATTCTAAATCAAACACGATTTGTGAAAGCTCTTTGAAACTTGACCAAATGAAGTAGTTCTAAGTTCTATCTGTATGGTTTGTTTCCTCTTGAAGTACCCCATGCAGAGACTGGTGAAAAACACTTTCGTTTGAAAGGGGTTGCCAAGCCTCCAAAAAACTACTAGTTTGCTGAAATCTCAGCAAACATTTTTTCACCAAATCTTGATGATACTTGGTGGTAATGATCAGTTCACTAAGCCCACTTGGCTGCCCAATTTTCACTCTTCTAGGTTCAAGCGTTAGTTTCCAGTAACACTTTGAATTTTTAGATTTCACTCTGTTTTCTCCTATATAGATAGATGTGTTGGAAACTCTAAATCAAACACGGTTTGTCCTAGCTTCTGGAAACTTGACAAATTGAAGTAGTTCTAAGTTCTATCTCTATGGTTTCTTTCCTCTTGAAGTACCCCATGCAGACACTGGTGGAAAACTCTTTCATTTGAAAGGGGTTGCGAAGCTTCCAAAAAACTACTAGTTGGCTGAAATATCAGCAAACATTTTTTCACCAAATCTTGATGATACTTGGTGGTAATGATCAGTTCACTAAGCCCACTTGGCTGCCCAATTTTCACTCTTCTAGGTTCAAGCGTTCGTTTCCAGTAACATTTTGAAATTTTAGTTTTCACTCTGTTTTCTCCTATATAGATAGCTGTGTTTGGAATTCTAAATCAAACACGGTTTGTGCTAGCTCCTTGAAACTTGACCAAATGAAGTAGTTCTACGTTCTATCTTTATGGTTTCTTTCCTCTTGAAGTACCCCATGCAGACACTGGTGGAAAACACTTTCGTTTGAAAGGGGTTGCCAAGCTTCCAAAAAACTACTAATTTGCTGAAATCTCAGCCAACATTTTTTCACCAAATCTTGATGATACTTGGTGGTAATGATCAGTTCACTAAGCCCACTTGGCTGCCCAATTTTCACTCTTCTAGGTTCAAGCGTTCGTTTCCAGTAACACTTTGAAATTTTAGGTTTCACTCTGTTTTCTCCTATATAGATAGCTGTGCTTGGAATTCTAAATCAAACACGGTTTGTGCTAGCTCCTTGAAACTTGACCAAATGAAGTAGTTCTAAGTTCTATCTCTATGGTTTGTTTCCTCTTGAAGTACCCCATGCAGACACTGGTGGAAAACACTTTCGTTTGAAAGGGGTTGCCAAACTTCCAAAAAACTACTAGTTGGCTGAAATCTCAGCAAACATTTTTTCACCAAATCTTGATGATACTTGGTGGTAATGATCAGTTCACTAAGCCCACTTGGCTGCCCAATTTTCACTCTTCTAGGTTCAAGCGTTCGTTTCCAGTAACACTTTGAATTTTTAGATTTCACTCTGTTTTCTCCTATATAGATAGATGTGTTGGAAACTATAAATCAAACACGGTTTGTGCTAGCTCCTTGAAACTTGACCAAATGAAGTAGTTCTAAGTTCTATCTCTATGGTTTCTTTCCTCTTGAAGTACCCCATGCAGACACTGGTGGAAAACTCTTTCGTTTGAAAGGGGTTGCCAAGCTTCCAAAAAACTACTAGTTGGCTGAAATCTCAGCAAACATTTTTTCACCAAATCTTGATGATACTTGGTGGTAATGATCAGTTCACTAAGCCCACTTGGCTGCCCAATTTTCACTCTTCTAGGTTCAAGCGTTCGTTTCCAGTAACACTTTGAATTTTTAGGTTTCACTCTGTTTTCTCCTACATAGATAGCTGTGTTTGGAATTCTAAATCAACCACGGTTTGTGCTAGCTCCTTGAAACTTGACCAAATGAAGCAGTTCTAAGTTCTATCTCTATGGTTTCTTTCCTCTTGAAGTACCCCATGCAGACACTGGTGGAAAACACTTTCGCTTGAAAGGGGTTGCCAAGCTTCCCAAAACCTACTAGTTTGCTGAAATCTCAGCAAACATTTTTTCACCAAATCTTGATGATACTTGGTGGTAATGATCAGTTCACTAAGCCCACTTGGCTGCCCAATTTTCACTCTTCTAGGTTCAAGCGTTCGTTTCCAGTAACATTTTGAAATTTTGGGTTTCACTCTGTTTTCTCCTATATAGATAGCTGTGTTTGGAATTCTAAATCAAACACGGTTTGTGCTAGCTCCTTGAAACTTGACCAAATGAAGTAGTTCTAAGTTCTATCTCTATGGTTTGTTTCCTCTTGAAGTAGCCCATGCAGACACTGGTGGAAAACACTTTCGTTTGAAAGGGGTTGCCAAGCTTCCAAAAGACTACTAATTGGCTGAAATCTCAGCAAACATTTTTTCACCAAATCTTAATGATACTTGGTGGTAATGATCAGTTCACTAAGCCCACTTGGCTGCCCAATTTTCACTCTTCTAGGTTCAAGCGTTCGTTTCCAGTAACACTTTGAAATTTTAGGTTTCACTCTGTTTTCTCCTATATAGATAGCTGTGTTTGGAATTCTAAATCAAACACGGTTTGTGCTAGCTCCTTGAAACTTGACCAAATGAAGTAGTTCTAAGTTCTATCTCTATGGTTTGTTTCCTCTTGAAGTAACCCATGCAGACACTGGTGGAAAACACTTTCGTTTGAAAGGGGTTGCCAAGCTTCCAAAAAACTACTACTTTGCTGAAATCTCAGCAAACATTTTTTTCACCAAATCTTGATGATACTTGGTGGTAATGATCAGTTCACTAAGCCCACTTGGCTGCCCAATTTTCACTCTTCTAGGTTCAAGCGTTCGTTTCCAGTAACACTTTGAAATTTTAGATTTCACTCTGTTTTCTCCTATATAGATAGATGTGTTGGAAACTCTAAATCAAACACGGTTTGTGCTAGCTCCTTGAAACTTGACCAAATGAAGTAGTTCTAAGTTCTATCTCTATGGTTTCTTTCCTCTTGAAGTACCCCATGCAGACACTGGTGGAAAACTCTTTCGTTTGAAAGGGCTTGCCAAGCTTCCAAAAAACTACTAGTTGGCTGAAATCTCAGCAAACATTTTTTCACCAAATCTTGATGATACTTGGTGGTAATGATCAGTTAACTAAGCCCACTTGGGTGCCCAATTTTCACTCTTCTACGTTCAAGAGTTCGTTTCCAGTAACATTTTGAATTTTTAGGTTTCACTCTGTTTTCTCCCATAAAGATAGATGTGTTGGAAACTCTAAATCAAACACGGCTTGAGCTAGCTCCTTGAAACTTGATTGAATGAAGTAGTTCTAAGTTCTATCTCTATGATTTGTTTCCTCTTGAAGTACCCCATGCAGAGACTAGTGAAAAACACTTTCGTTTGAAAGGGGTTGCCAAGCTTCCAAAAAACTACTAGTTTGCTGAAATCTCAGCAAACTTTTTTTCACCAAATCTTGATGATACTTGGTGGTAATGATCAGTTCACTAAGCCCACTTGGCTGCCCAATTTTCACTCTTCTAGGTTCAAGCGTTCGTTTCCAGTAACACTTTGAATTTTTAGATTTCACTCTGTTTTCTCCTATATAGATAGATGTGTTGGAAACTCTAAATCAAACACGGTTTGTGCTAGCTCCTTGAAACTTGACCAAATGAAGTAGTTCTAAGTTCTATCTCTATGGTTTCTTTCCTCTTCAAGTACCCCATGCAGACACTGGTGGAAAACTCTTTCATTTGAAAGGGATTGCCAAGCTTCCAAAAAACTACTAGTTGGCTGAAATCTCAGCAAACATTTTTTCACCAAATCTTGATGATACTTGGTGGTAATGATCAGTTCACTAAGCCCACTTGGCTGCCCAATTTTCACTCTTCTACGTTCAAGCTTTCGTTTCCAGTAACATTTTGAATTTTTAGGTTTCACTCTGTTTTCTCCCATAAAGAAAGATGTGTTGGAAACTCTAAATCAAACACGGTTTGTGCTAGCTCTTTGAAACTTGACCAAATGAAGTAGTTCTAAGTTCTATCTCTATGGTTTGTTTCCTCTTGTAGTACCCCATGCAGAGACTGGTGAGAAATACTTTCATTTGAAAGGGGTTGCCAAGCCTCCAAAAAACTACTAGTTTGCTGAAATCTCAGCAAACATTTTTTCACCAAATCTTGATGATACTTGGTGGTAATGATCAGTTCACTAAGCCCACTTGGCTGCCCAATTTTCACTCTTCTAGGTTCAAGCTTTTGTTTCCAGTAACACTTTGAATTTTTAGGTTTCACTCTGTTTTCTCCTATATAGATAGATGTGTTGGAAACTCTAAATCAAACACGGTTTGTGCTAGCTCCTTGAAACTTGACAAATGAAGTAGTTCTAAGTCCTATCTCTATGGTTTGTTTCCTCTTGAAGTACCCCTTGCAGACACTGGTGGAAAACACTTTCGTTTGAAAGGGGTTGCCAAGCTTCCAAAAACTACTAGTTTGCTGAAATCTCAGCAAATATTTTTTCACCAAATCTTGATGATACTTGGTGGTAATGATCAGTTCACTAAGCCCACTTGGCTGCCCAATTTTCACTCTTCTAGGTTCAAGCGTTCGTTTCCAGTAACACTTTGAAATTTTAGGTTTCACTCTGTTTTCTCCTATATAGATAGATGTGTTGGAAACTCTAAATCAAACACGGTTTGTGCTAGCGCCTTGAAACTTGACCAAATGAAGTAGTTCTAAGTTCTATCTCTATGGTTTCTTTCCTCTTGAAGTACCCCATGCAGACACTGGTGGAAAACTCTTTCGTTTGAAAGGGCTTGCCAAGCTTCCAAAAAACTACTAGTTGGCTGAAATCTCAGCAAACATTTTTTCACCAAATCTTGATGATACTTGGTGGTAATGATCAGTTAACTAAGCCCACTTGGGTGCCCAATTTTCACTCTTCTACGTTCAAGAGTTCGTTTCCAGTAACATTTTGAATTTTTAGGTTTCACTCTGTTTTCTCCCATAAAGATAGATGTGTTGGAAACTCTAAATCAAACACGGCTTGAGCTAGCTCCTTGAAACTTGATTGAATGAAGTAGTTCTAAGTTCTATCTCTATGATTTGTTTCCTCTTGAAGTACCCCATGCAGAGACTAGTGAAAAACACTTTCGTTTGAAAGGGGTTGCCAAGCTTCCAAAAAACTACTAGTTTGCTGAAATCTCAGCAAACTTTTTTTCACCAAATCTTGATGATACTTGGTGGTAATGATCAGTTCACTAAGCCCACTTGGCTGCCCAATTTTCACTCTTCTAGGTTCAAGCGTTCGTTTCCAGTAACACTTTGAATTTTTAGATTTCACTCTGTTTTCTCCTATATAGATAGATGTGTTGGAAACTCTAAATCAAACAAGGTTTGTGCTAGCTCCTTGAAACTTGACCAAATGAAGTAGTTCTAAGTTCTATCTCTATGGTTTCTTTCCTCTTCAAGTACCCCATGCAGACACTGGTGGAAAACTCTTTCATTTGAAAGGGGTTGCCAAGCTTCCAAAAAACTACTAGTTGGCTGAAATCTCAGCAAACATTTTTTCACCAAATCTTGATGATACTTGGTGGTAATGATCAGTTCACTAAGCCCACTTGGCTGCCCAATTTTCACTCTTCTACGTTCAAGCTTTCGTTTCCAGTAACATTTTGAATTTTTAGGTTTCACTCTGTTTTCTCCCATAAAGAAAGATGTGTTGGAAACTCTAAATCAAACACGGTTTGTGCTAGCTCTTTGAAACTTGACCAAATGAAGTAGTTCTAAGTTCTATCTCTATGGTTTGTTTCCTCTTATAGTACCCCATGCAGAGACTGGTGAAAAATACTTTCATTTGAAAGGGGTTGCCAAGCCTCCAAAAAACTACTAGTTTGCTGAAATCTCAGCAAACATTTTTTCACCAAATCTTGATGATACTTGGTGGTAATGATCAGTTCACTAAGCCCACTTGGCTGCCCAATTTTCACTCTTCTAGGTTCAAGCTTTTGTTTCCAGTAACACTTTGAATTTTTAGGTTTCACTCTGTTTTCTCCTATATAGATAGATGTGTTGGAAACTCTAAATCAAACACGGTTTGTGCTAGCTCCTTGAAACTTGACAAATGAAGTAGTTCTAAGTCCTATCTCTATGGTTTGTTTCCTCTTGAAGTACCCCTTGCAGACACTGGTGGAAAACACTTTCGTTTGAAAGGGGTTGCCAAGCTTCCAAAAAACTACTAGTTTGCTGAAATCTCAGCAAATATTTTTTCACCAAATCTTGATGATACTTGGTGGTAATGATCAGTTCACTAAGCCCACTTGGCTGCCCAATTTTCACTCTTCTAGGTTCAAGCGTTCGTTTCCAGTAACACTTTGAAATTTTAGGTTTCACTCTGTTTTCTCCTATATAGATAGATGTGTTGGAAACTCTAAATCAAACACGGTTTGTGCTAGCGCCTTGAAACTTGACCAAATGAAGTAGTTCTAAGTTCTATCTCTATGGTTTCTTTCCTCTTGAAGTACCCCATGCAGACACTGGTGGAAAACTCTTTCGTTTGAAAGGGGTTGCCAAGCTTCCAAAAAACTACTAGTTGGCTGAAATCTCAGCAAACATTTTTTCACCAAATCTTGATGATACTTGGTGGTAATGATCAGTTCACTAAGCCCACTTGGCTGCCCAATTTTCACTCTTCTACGTTCAAGCGTTCGTTTCCAGTAACATTTTGAATTTTTAGGTTTCACTCTGTTTTCTCCAATAAAGATAGATGTGTTGGAAACTCTAAATCAAACACGGTTTGTGCTAGCTCCTTGAAACTTGACCAAATGAAGTAGTTCTAAGTTCTATCTCTATGGTTTGTTTCCTCTTGAAGTACCCCATGCAGGCACTGGTGAAAAACACTTTCGTTTGAAAGGGGTTGCCAAGCCTCCAAAAAACTACTAGTTTGCTGAAATCCTAGCAAACATTTTTTCACCAAATCTTGATGATACTTGGTGGTAATGATCAGTTCACTAAGCCCACTTGGCGGCCCAATTTTCACTCTTCTAGGTTCAAGCGTTCGTTTCCAGTAACACTTTGAATTTTTAGGTTTCACTCTGTTTTCTCCTACATAGATAGCAGTGTTTGGAATTCTAAATCAAACACGGTTTGTGCTAGCTCCTTGAAACTTGACCAAATGAAGTAGTTCTAAGTTCTATCTCTATGGTTTGTTTCCTCTTGAAGTACCCCATGCAGACACTGGTGGAAAACACTTTCGTTTGAAAGGGGTTGCCAAGCTTCCAAAAAACTACTAATTTGCTGAAATCTCAGCAAACTTTTTTTCACCAAATCTTGATGATACTTGGTGGTAATGATCAGTTCACTAAGCCCACTTGGCTGCCCAATTTTCACTCTTCTAGGTTCAAGCTTTCGTTTCCAGTAACACTTTGAATTTTTAGATTTCACTCTGTTTTCTCCTATATAGATAGATGTGTTGGAAACTCTAAATCAAACACGGTTTGTGCTAGCTCCTTGAAACTTGACCAAATGAAGTAGTTCTAAGTTCTATCTCTATGGATTCTTTCCTCTTCAAGTACCCCATGCAGACACTGGTGGAAAACTCTTTCGTTTGAAAGGGGTTGCCAAGCTTCCAAAAAACTACTAGTTGGCTGAAATCTCAGCAAACATTTTTTCACCAAATCTTGATGATACTTGGTGGTAATGATCAGTTCACTAAGCCCACTTGGCTGCCCAATTTTCACTCTTCTACATTCAAGCTTTCGTTTCCATTAACACTTTGAATTTTTAGGTTTCACTCTGTTTTCTTCCATAAAGATAGATGTGTTGGAAACTCTAAATCAAACACGGTTTTTGCTAGCTCTTTGAAACTTGACCAAATGAAGTAGTTCTAAGTTCTATCTCTATGGTTTGTTTCCTCTTGTAGTACCCCATGCAGAGACTGGTGAAAAACACTTTCGTTTGAAAGGGGTTGCCAAGCCTCCAAAAAACTACTATTTTGCTGAAATCTCAGCAAACATTTTTTCAAAATCTTGATGATACTTGGTGGTAATGATCAGTTCACTAAGCCCACTTGGCTGCCCAATTTTCACTCTTCTAGGTTCAAGCTTTCGTTTCCAGTAACACTTTGAATTTTTAGGTTTCACAATGTTTTCTCCTATATAGATAGATGTGTTGGAAACTCTAAATCAAACACGGTTTGTGCTAGCTCCTTGAAACTTGACCAAATGAAGTAGTTCTAAGTCCTATCTCTATGGTTTGTTTCCTCTTGAAGTACCCCATGCAGACACTGGTGAAAAACACTTTCGTTTGAAAGGGGTTGCCAAGCCTCCAAAAAACTACTAGTTTGCTGAAATCCTAGCAAACATTTTTTCACCAAATCTTGATGATACTTGGTGGTAATGATCAGTTCACTAAGCCCACTTGGCTGCCCAATTTTCACTCTTCTAGGTTCAAGCGTTCGTTTCCAGTAACAGTTTGAATTTTTAGGTTTCACTCTGTTTTCTCCTACATAGATAGCAGTGTTTGGAATTCTAAATCCAACACGGTTTGTGCTAGCTCCTTGAAACTTGACCAAATGAAGTAGTTCTAAGTTCTATCTCTATGGTTTGCTTCCTCTTGAAGTACCCCATGCAGACACTGGTGGAAAACACTTTCGTTTGAAAGGGGTTGCCAAGCTTCCAAAAAACTACTAATTTGCTGAAATCTCAGCAAACTTTTTTTCACCAAATCTTGATGATACTTGGTGGTAATGATCAGTTCACTAAGCCCACTTGGCTGCCCAATTTTCACTCTTCTAGGTTCAAGCTTTCGTTTCCAGTAACACTTTGAATTTTTAGATTTCAC
The DNA here is from genome assembly GCF_048772815.1 of Callospermophilus lateralis. Taxonomy (NCBI): domain Eukaryota; kingdom Metazoa; phylum Chordata; class Mammalia; order Rodentia; family Sciuridae; genus Callospermophilus; species Callospermophilus lateralis. The sequence goes on along the minus strand of NW_027517502.1, from coordinate 16,112 downwards.
TCTGTTTTCTCCTATATAGATAGATGTGTTGGAAACTCTAAATCAAACACGGTTTGTGCTAGCTCCTTGAAACTTGACCAAATGAAGTAGTTCTAAGTTCTATCTCTATGGATTCTTTCCTCTTCAAGTACCCCATGCAGACACTGGTGGAAAACTCTTTCGTTTGAAAGGGGTTGCCAAGCTTCCAAAAAACTACTAGTTGGCTGAAATCTCAGCAAACATTTTTTCACCAAATCTTGATGATACTTGGTGGTAATGATCAGTTCACTAAGCCCACTTGGCTGCCCAATTTTCACTCTTCTACATTCAAGCTTTCGTTTCCAGTAACACTTTGAATTTTTAGGTTTCACTCTGTTTTCTCCCATAAAGATAGATGTGTTGGAAACTCTAAATCAAACACGGTTTGTGCTAGCTCTTTGAAACTTGACCAAATGAAGTAGTTCTAAGTTCTATCTCTATGGTTTGTTTCCTCTTGTAGTACCCCATGCAGAGACTGCTGAAAAACACTTTCGTTTGAAAGGGGTTGCCAAGCCTCCAAAAAACTACTAGTTTGCTGAAATCTCAGCAAACATTTTTTCACCAAATCTTGATGATACTTGGTGGTAATGATCAGTTCACTAAGCCCACTTGGCTGCCCAATTTTCACTCTTCTAGGTTCAAGCTTTCGTTTCCAGTAACACTTTGAATTTTTAGGTTTCACAATGTTTTCTCCTATATAGATAGATGTGTTGGAAACTCTAAATCAAACACGGTTTGTGCTAGCTCCTTGAAACTTGACCAAATGAAGTAGTTCTAAGTTCTATCTCTATGGTTTCTTTCCTCTTGAAGTACCCCATGCAGACACTGGTGGAAAACTCTTTCGTTTGAAAGGGGTTGCCAAGCTTCCAAAAAACTACTAGTTGGCTGAAATCTCAGCAAACATTTTTTCACCAAATCTTGATGATACTTGGTGGTAATGATCAGTTCACTAAGCCCACTTGGCTGCCCAATTTTCACTCTTCTACGTTCAATCGTTCGTTTCCAGTAACATTTTGAATTTTTAGGTTTCACTCTGTTTTCTCCAATAAAGATAGATGTGTTGGAAACTCTAAAACAAACACGGTTTGTGCTAGCTCCTTGAAACTTGACCAAATAAAGTAGTTCTAAGTTCTATCTCTATGGTTTGTTTCCTCTTGAAGTACCCCATGCAGACACTGGTGGAAAACTCTTTCGTTTGAAAGGGGTTGCCAAGCTTCCAAAAAACTACTGGTTGGCTGAAATCTCAGCAAACATTTTTTCACCAAAACTTGATGATACTTGGTGGTAATGATCAGTTCACTAAGCCCACTTGGCTGCCCAATTTTCACTCTTCTACGTTCAAGCGTTCGTTTCCAGTAACATTTTGAATTTTTAGGTTTCACTCTGTTTTCTCCCATAAAGATAGATGTGTTGGAAACTCTAAATCAAACACGGTTTGAGCTAGCTCCTTGAAACTTGACCAAATGAAGTAGTTCTAAGTTCTATCTCTATGGTTTGTTTCCTCTTGTAGTACCCCATGCAGAGACTGGTGAAAAACACTTTCATTTGAAAGGGGTTGCCAAGCCTCCAAAAAACTACTAATTTGCTGAAATCTCAGCAAACAATTTTTCACCAAAACTTGATGATACTTGGTGGTAATGATCAGTTCACTAAGCCCACTTGGCTGCCCAATTTTCACTCTTCTAGGTTCAAGCTTTCGTTTCCAGTAACACTTTGAATTTTTAGGTTTCACTCTGTTTTCTCCTATATAGATAGATGTGTTGGAAACTCTAAATCAAACACGGTTTGTGCTAGCTCCTTGAAACTTGACAAATGAAGTAGTTCTAAGTCCTATCTCTATGGTTTGTTTCCTCTTGAAGTACCCCTTGCAGACACTGGTGGAAAACACTTTCGTTTGAAAGGGGTTGCCAAGCTTCCAAGAAACTACTAGTTTGCTGAAATCTCAGCAAATATTTTTTCACCAAATCTTGATGATACTTGGGGGTAATGATCAGTTCACTAAGCCCACTTGGCTGCCCAATTTTCACTCTTCTAGGTTCAAGCGTTCGTTTCCAGTAACACTTTGAAATTTTAGGTTTCACTCTGTTTTCTCCTATATAGATAGATGTGTTGGAAACTCTAAATCAAACACGGTTTGTACTAGCGCCTTGAAACTTGACCAAATGAAGTAGTTCTAAGTTCTATCTCTATGGTTTCTTTCCTCTTGAAGTACACCATGCAGACACTGGAGGAAAACTCTTTCGTTTGAAAGGGGTTGCCAAGCTTCCAAAAAACTACTAGTTGGCTGAAATCTCAGCAAACATTTTTTCACCAAATCTTGATGATACTTGGTGGTAATGATCAGTTCACTAAGCCCACTTGGCTGCCCAATTTTCACTCTTCTACATTGAAGCTTTCGTTTCCAGTAACACTTTGAATTTTTAGGTTTCACTCTGTTTTCTCCCATAAAGATAGATGTGTTGGAAACTCTAAATCAAACACGGTTTGTGCTAGCTCTTTGAAACTTGACCAAATGAAGTAGTTCTAAGTTCTATCTCTATGGTTTGTTTCCTCTTGTAGTACCCCATGCAGAGACTGGTGAAAAACACTTTCGTTTGAAAGGGGTTGCCAAGCCTCCAAAAAACTACTAGTTTGCTGAAATCTCAGCAAACATTTTTTCACCAAATCTTGATGATACTTGGTGGTAATGATCAGTTCACTAAGCCCACTTGGCTGCCCAATTTTCACTCGTCTAGGTTCAAGCTTTCGTTTCCAGTAACACTTTGAATTTTTAGGTTTCACTCTGTTTTCTCCTATATAGATAGATGTGTTGGAAACTCTAAATCAAACACGGTTTGTGCTAGCTCCTTGAAACTTGACCAAATGAAGTAGTTCTAAGTTCTATCTCTATGGTTTGTTTCCTCATGAAGTACCCCATGCAGACACTGGTGGAAAACACTTTCGTTTGAAAGGGGTTGCCAAGCTTCCAAAAAACTGCTAGTTTGCTGAAATCTCAGCAAATATTTTTTCACCAAATCTTGATGATACTTGGGGGTAATGATCAGTTCACTAAGCCCACTTGGCTGCCCAATTTTCATTCTTCTAGGTTCAAGCGTTCGTTTCCAGTAACACTTTGAATTTTTAGGTTTCACTCTGTTTTCTCCTATATAGATAGATGTGTTGGAACCTCTAAATCAAACATGGTTTGTGCTAGCGCCTTGAAACTTGAAGAAATGAAGTAGTTCTAAGTTCTATCATATGGTTTCTTTCCTCTTGAAGTACCCCGTGCAGACACTGGGGGAAAACCCTTTCGTTTGAAAGGGGTTGCCAAGCTTCCAAAAAACTACTAGTTGGCTGAAATCTAAGCAAACATTTTTTCACCAAATCTTGATGATACTTGGTGGTAATGATCAGTTCACTAAGCCCACTTGGCTGCCCAATTTTCACTCTTATACGTTCAAGCATTCGTTTCCAGTAACATTTTGAATTTTTAGGTTTCACTCTGTTTTCTCCCATAAAGATAGATGTGTTGGAAACTCTAAATCAAACACGGTTTTTGCTAGCTCCTTGAAACTTGACCAAATGAAGTAGTTCTAAGTTCTATCTCTATGGTTTGTTTCCTCTTGAAGTACCCCATGCAGACACTGGTGGAAAACTCTTTCGTTTGAAAGGGGTTGCCAAGCTTCCAAAAAACTACTAGTTGGCTGAAATCTCAGCAAACATTTTTTCACCAAATCTTGATGATACTTGGTGGTAATGATCAGTTCACTAAGCCCACTTGGCTGCCCAATTTTCACTCTTCTACGTTCAAGCGTTCGTTTCCAGTAACATTTTGAATTTTTAGGTTTCACTCTGTTTTCTCCCATAAAGATAGATGTGTTGGAAACTCTAAATCAATCACGGTTTGTGCTAGCTCCTTGAAACTTGACCAAATGAAGTAGTTCTAAGTTCTATCTCTATGGTTTGTTTCCTCTTGAAGTACCCCATGCAGAGACTGGTGAAAAACACTTTCGTTTGAAAGGGGTTTCCAAGCCTCCAAAAAACTACTAGTTTGCTGAAATCTCAGCAAACATTTTTTCACCAAATCTTGATGATACTTGGAGGTAATGATCAGTTCACTAAGCCCACTTGGCTGCCCAATTTTCACTCTTCTAGGTTCAAGCGTTCGTTTCCAGTAACACTTTGAATTTTTAGATTTCACTCTGTTTTCTCCTATATAGATAGATGTGTTGGAAACTCTAAATCAAACACGGTTTGTGCTAGCTCCTTGAAACTTGACCAAATGAAGTAGTTCTAAGTTCTATCTCTATGGTTTCTTTCCTCTTGAAGTACCCCATGCAGACACTGGTGGAAAACTCTTTCATTTGAAAGGGGTTGCCAAGCTTCCAAAAAACTACTAGTTGGCTGAAATCTCACCAAACATTTTTTCACCAAATCTTGATGATACTTGGTGGTAATGATCAGTTCACTAAGCCCACTTGGCTCCCCAATTTTCACTATTCTAGGTTCAAGCGTTCGTTTCCAGTAACACTTTGAAATTTTAGGTTTCACTCTGTTTTCTCCTATATAGATAGCTGTGTTTGGAATTCAAAATCAAACACGGTTACTGCTAGCTCCTTGAAACTTGACCAAATGAAGTAGTTCTAAGTTCTATCTCTATGGTTTCTTTCCTCTTGAAGTACCCCATGCAGACACTGGTGGAAAACACTTTCGTTTGAAAGGGGTTGCCAAGCTTCCAAAAAACTACTAATTTGCTGAAATCTCAGCAAATATTTTTTCACCAAATCTTGATGATACTTGGTGTTAATGATCAGTTCACTAAGCCCACTTGGCTGCCCAATTTTCACTCTTCTAGGTTCGAGCGTTCGTTTCCAGTAACACTTTGAAATTTTAGGTTTCACTCTGTTTTCTCCTATATAGATAGATGTGTTGGAAACTCTAAATCAAACACGGTTAGTGCTAGCTCCTTGAAACTTGACCAAATGAAGTAGTTTTAAGTTCTATCTCTATGGTTTCTTTCCTCTTGAAGTACCCCATGCAGACACTGGTGGAAAACTCTTTCGTTTGAAAGGGGTTGCCAAGCTTCCAAAAAACTACTAGTTGGCTGAAATCTCAGCAAACATTTTTTCACCAAATCTTGATGATACTTGGTGGTAATGATCAGTTAACTAAGCCCACTTGGGTGCCCAATTTTCACTCTTCTACGTTCAAGAGTTCGTTTCCAGTAACATTTTGAATTTTTAGGTTTCACTCTGTTTTCTCCCATAAAAATAGATGTGTTGGAAACTCTAAATCAAACACGGCTTGAGCTAGCTCCTTGAAACTTGAGCAAATGAAGTAGTTCTAAGTTCTATCTCTATGATTTGTTTCCTCTTGAAGTACCCCATGCAGAGACTGGTGAAAAACACTTTCGTTTGAAAGGGGTTGCCAAGCCTCCAAAAAACTACTAGTTTGCTGAAATCTCAGCAAACTTTTTTTCACCAAATCTTGATGATACTTGGTGGTAATGATCAGTTCACTAAGCCCACTTGGCTGCCCAATTTTCACTCTTCTAGGTTCAAGCGTTCGTTTCCAGTAACACTTTGAATTTTTAGATTTCACTCTTTTTTCTCCTATATAGATAGATGTGTTGGAAACTCTAAATCAAACACGGTTTGTGCTAGCTCCTTGAAACTTGACCAAATGAAGTAGTTCTAAGTTCTATCTCTATGGTTTCTTTCCTCTTGAAGTACCCCATGCAGACACTGGTGGAAAACTCTTTCGTTTGAAAGGGGTTGCCAAGCTTCCAAAAAACTACTAGTTGGCTGAAATCTCAGCAAACATTTTTTCACCAAATCTTGATGATACTTGGTGGTAATGATCAGTTCACTAAGCCCACTTGTCTGCCAAATTTTCACTCTTCTACGTTCAAGCTTTCGTTTCCAGTAACATTTTGAATTTTTAGGTTTCACTCTGTTTTCTCCCATAAAGAAAGATGTGTTGGAAACTCTAAATCAAACACGGTTTGTGCTAGCTCTTTGAAACTTGACCAAATGAAGTAGTTCTAAGTTCTATCTCTATGGTTTGTTTCCTCTTGTAGTACCCCATGCAGAGACTGGTGAAAAACACTTTCATTTGAAAGGGGTTGCCAAGCCTCCAAAAAACTACTAGTTTGCTGAAATCTCAGCAAACATTTTTTCACCAAATCTTGATGATACTTGGTGGTAATGATCAGTTCACTAAGCCCACTTGGCTGCCCAATTTTCACTCTTCTAGGTTCAAGCTTTCGTTTCCAGTAACACTTTGAATTTTTAGGTTTCACTCTGTTTTCTCCTATATAGATAGATGTGTTGGAAACTCTAAATCAAACACGGTTTGTGCTAGCTCCTTGAAACTTGACAAATGAAGTAGTTCTAAGTCCTATCTCTATGGTTTGTTTCCTCTTGAAGTACCCCTTGCAGACACTGGTGGAAAACACTTTTGTTTGAAAGGGGTTGCCAAGCTTCCAAAAAACTACTAGTTTGCTGAAATCTCAGCAAATATTTTTTCACCAAATCTTGATGATACTTGGGGGTAATGATCAGTTCACTAAGCCCACTTGGCTGCCCAATTTTCACTCTTCTAGGTTCAAGCGTTCGTTTCCAGTAACACTTTGAAATTTTAGGTTTCACTCTGTTTTCTCTCATAAAGATAGATGTGTTGGAAACTCTAAATCAAACACGGTTTGTGCTAGCGCCTTGAAACTTGACCAAATGAAGTAGTTCTAAGTTCTATCTCTATGGTTTCTTTCCTCTTGAAGTACCCCATGCAGACACTTTTGGAAAACTCTTTCGTTTGAAAGGGGTTGCCAAGCTTCCAAAAAACTACTAGTTGGCTGAAATCTCAGCAAACATTTTTTCACCAAATCTTGATGATACTTGGTGGTAATGATCAGTTCACTAAGCCCACTTGGCTGCCCAATTTTCCTCTTCTACGTTCAAGCGTTCGTTTCCAGTAACATTTTGAATTTTTAGGTTTCACTCTGTTTTCTCCCATAAAGATAGATGTGTTGGAAACACTAAATCAAACACGGTTTGAGCTAGCTCCTTGAAACTTGACCAAATGAAGTAGTTCTAAGTTCTATCTCTATGGTTTGTTTCCTCTTGAAGTACCCCATGCAGAGACTGGTGAAAAACACTTTCGTTTGAAAGGGGTTGCCAAGCCTCCAAAAAACTACTAGTTGGCTGAAATCTCAGCAAACATTTTTTCACCAAATCTTGATGATACTTGGTGGTAATGATCAGTTCACTAAGCCCACTTGGCTGCCCAATTTTCACTCTTCTAGGTTCAAGCGTTCGTTTCCAGTAACACTTTGAATTTTTAGATTTCACTCTGTTTTCTCCTATATAGATAGATGTGTTGGAAACTCTAAATCAAACACGGTTTGTGCTAGCTCCTTGAAACTTGACCAAATGAAGTAGTTCTAAGTTCTATCTCTATGGTTTCTTTCCTCTTGAAGTACCCCATGCAGACACTGGTGGAAAACTCTTTCGTTTGAAAGGGGTTGCCAAGCTTCCAAAAAACTACTAGTTGGCTGAAATCTCAGCAAACATTTTTTCACCATATCTTGATGATACTTGGTGGTAATGATCAGTTCACTAAGCCCACTTGGCTGCCCAATTTTCACTCTTCTACGTTCAAGCATTCGTTTCCAGTAACATTTTGAATTTTTAGGTTTCACTCTGTTTTCTCCCATAAAGATAGATGTGTTGGAAACTCTAAATCAAACACGGTTTGTGCTAGCTCCTTGAAACTTGACCAAATGAAGTAGTTCTAAGTTCTATCTCTATGGTTTGTTTCCTCTTGTAGTACCCCATGCAGAGACTGGTGAAAAACACTTTCGTTTGAAAGGGGTTGCCAAGCCTCCAAAAAACTACTAGTTTGCTGAAATCTCAGCAAACATTTTTTCACCAAATCTTGATGATACTTGGTGGTAATGATCAGTTCACTAAGCCCACTTGGCTGCCCAATTTTCACTCTTCTAGGTTTAAGCTTTCGTTTCCAGTAACACTTTGAATTTTTAGGTTTCACTCTGTTTTCTCCTATATAGATAGATGTGTTGGAAACTCTAAATCAAACACGGTTTGTGCTAGCTCCTTGAAACTTGACCAAATGAAGTAGTTCTAAGTTCTATCTCTATGGTTTGTTTCCTCTTGAAGTACCCCATGCAGACACTGGTGGAAAACACTTTCGTTTGAAAGGGGTTGCCAAGCTTCCAAAAAACTACTAGTTTGCTGAAATCTCAGCAAATATTTTTTCACCAAATCTTGATGATACTTGGGGGTAATGATCAGTTCACTAAGCCCACTTGGCTGCCCAATTTTCATTCTTCTAGGTTCAAGCGTTCGTCTCCAGTAACACTTTGAATTTTTAGGTTTCACTCTGTTTTCTTTTATATAGATAGATATGTTGGAAACTCTAAATCAAACATGGTTTGTGCTAGCGCCTTGAAACTTGACCAAATGAAGTAGTTCTAAGTTCTATCTCTATGGTTTCTTTCCTCTTGAAGTACCCCATGCAGACACTGGTGGAAAACCCTTTCGTTTGAAAGGGGTTGCCAAGCTTTCAAAAAACTACTAGTTGGCTGAAATCTAAGCAAACATTTTTTCACCAAATCTTGATGATACTTGGTGGTAATGATCAGTTCACTAAGCCCACTTGGCTGCCCAATTTTCACTCTTCTACGTTCAAGCATTCGTTTCCAGTAACATTTTGAATTTTTAGGTTTCACTCTGTTTTCTCCCATAAAGATAGATGTGTTGGAAACTCTAAATCAAACACGGTTTGTGCTAGCTCCTTGAAACTTGACCAAATGAAGTAGTTCTAAGTTCTGTCTCTATGGTTTGTTTCCTCTTGTAGTACCCCATGCAGAGACTGGTGAAAAACACTTTCGTTTGAAAGGGGTTGCCAAGCCTCCAAAAAACTACTAGTTTGCTGAAATCTCAGCAAACATTTTTTCACCAAATCTTGATGATACTTGGTGGTAATGATCAGTTCACTAAGCCCACTTGGCTGCCCAATTTTCACTCTTCTAGGTTCAAGCGTTCGTTTCCAGTAACACTTTGAATTTTCAGATTTCACTCTGTTTTCTCCTATATAGATAGATGTGTTGGAAACTCTAAATCAAACACGGTTTGTGCTAGCTCCTTGAAACTTGACCAAATGAAGTAGTTCTAAGTTCTATCTCTATGGTTAATTTCCTCTTGAAGTACCCCATGCAGACACTGGTGGAAAACTCTTTCGTTTGAAAGGGGTTGCCAAGCTTCCAAAAAACTACTAGTTGGCTGAAATCTCAGCAAACATTTTTTCACCAAATCTTGATGATACTTGGTGGTAATGATCAGTTCACTAAGCCCACTTGGCTGCCCAATTTTCACTCTTTTACGTTCAAGAGTTCGTTTCCAGTAACATTTTGAATTTTTAGGTTTCACTCTGTTTTCTCCCATAAAGATAGATGTGTTGGAAACTCTAAATCAAACACGGTTTGTGCTAGCTCCTTGAAACTTGACCAAATGAAGTAGTTCTAAGTTCTATCTCTATGGTTTGTTTCCTCTTGAAGTACCTCATGCAGAGACTGGTGAAAAACACTTTCGTTTGAAGGGGTTTCCAAGCCTCCAAAAAACTACTAGTTTGCTGAAATCTCAGCAAACATTTTTTCACCAAATCTTGATGATACTTGGAGGTAATGATCAGTTCACTAAGCCCACTTGGCTGCCCAATTTTCACTCTTCTAGGTTCAAGCGTTCGTTTCCAGTAACACTTTGAATTTTTAGATTTCACTCTGTTTTCTCCTATATAGATAGATGTGTTGGAAACTCTAAATCAAACACGGTTTGTGCTAGCTCCTTGAAACGTGAAGAAATGAAGTAGTTCTAAGTTCTATCTCTATGGTTTCTTTCCTCTTGAAGTACCCCATGCAGACACTGGTGGAAACATCTTTCGTTTGAAAGGGGTTGCCAAGCTTCCAAAAAACTACTAGTTTGCTGAAATCTCAGCAAACATTTTTTCACCAAATCTTGATGATACTTGGTGGTAATGATCAGTTCACTAAGACCACTTGGCTGCCCAATTTTCACTCTTCTACATTCAAGCTTTCGTTTCCAGTAACACTTTGAAATTTTAGGTTTCACTCTGTTTTCTCCTATATAGATAGCTGTGTTTGGAATTCTAAATCAAACACGGTTACTGCTAGCTCCTTGAAACTTGACCAAATGAAGTAGTTCTAAGTTCTATCTCTATGGTTTGTTTCCTCTTGAAGTACCCCATGCAGACACTGGTGGAAAACACTTTCGTTTGAAAGGGGTTGCCAAGCTTCCAAAAAACTACTAATTTGCTGAAATCTCAGCAAACATTTTTTCACCAAATCTTGATGATACTTGGTGGTAATGATCAGTTCACTAAGCCCACTTGGCTGCCCAATTTTTACTCTTCTAGGTTCAAGCTTTCGTTTCCAGTAACACTTTGAATTTTTAGGTTTCACTCTGTTTTCTCCTATATAGATAGATGTGTTGGAAACTCTAAATCAAACACGGTTTGTGCTTGCGCCTTGAAACTTGACCAAATGAAGTAGTTCTAAGTTCTATCTCTATGGTTTCTTTCCTCTTGAAGTACCCCATGCAGACACTGGTGGAAAACTCTTTCGTTTGAAAGGGGTTGCCAAGCTTCCAAAAAACTACTAGTTGGCTGAAATCTCAGCAAACATTTTTTCACCAAATCTTGATGATACTTGGTGGTAATGATCAGTTCACTAAGCCCACTTGGCTGCCCAATTTTCACTCTTCTACGTTCAATCGTTCGTTTCCAGTAACATTTTGAATTTTTAGGTTTCACTCTGTTTTCTCCAATAAAGATAGATGTGTTGGAAACTCTAAAACAAACACGGTTTGTGCTAGCTCCTTGAAACTTGACCAAATAAAGTAGTTCTAAGTTCTATCTCTATGGTTTGTTTCCTCTTGAAGTACCCCATGCAGACACTGGTGGAAAACTCTTTCGTTTGAAAGGGGGTGCCAAGCTTCCAAAAAACTACTGGTTGGCTGAAATCTCAGCAAACATTTTTTCACCAAAACTTGATGATACTTGGTGGTAATGATCAGTTCACTAAGCCCACTTGGCTGCCCAATTTTCACTCTTCTACGTTCAAGCGTTCGTTTCCAGTAACATTTTGAATTTTTAGGTTTCACTCTGTTTTCTCCCATAAAGATAGATGTGTTGGAAACTCTAAATCAAACACGGTTTGAGCTAGCTCCTTGAAACTTGACCAAATGAAGTAGTTCTAAGTTCTATCTCTATGGTTTGTTTCCTCTTGTAGTACCCCATGCAGAGACTGGTGAAAAACACTTTCATTTGAAAGGGGTTGCCAAGCCTCCAAAAAACTACTAATTTGCTGAAATCTCAGCAAACAATTTTTCACCAAAACTTGATGATACTTGGTGGTAATGATCAGTTCACTAAGCCCACTTGGCTGCCCAATTTTCACTCTTCTAGGTTCAAGCTTTCGTTTCCAGTAACACTTTGAATTTTTAGGTTTCACTCTGTTTTCTCCTATATAGATAGATGTGTTGGAAACTCTAAATCAAACACGGTTTGTGCTAGCTCCTTGAAACTTGACAAATGAAGTAGTTCTAAGTCCTATCTCTATGGTTTGTTTCCTCTTGAAGTACCCCTTGCAGACACTGGTGGAAAACACTTTCGTTTGAAAGGGGTTGCCAAGCTTCCAAGAAACTACTAGTTTGCTGAAATCTCAGCAAATATTTTTTCACCAAATCTTGATGATACTTGGGGGTAATGATCAGTTCACTAAGCCCACTTGGCTGCCCAATTTTCACTCTTCTAGGTTCAAGCGTTCGTTTCCAGTAACACTTTGAAATTTTAGGTTTCACTCTGTTTTCTCCTATATAGATAGATGTGTTGGAAACTCTAAATCAAACACGGTTTGTACTAGCGCCTTGAAACTTGACCAAATGAAGTAGTTCTAAGTTCTATCTCTATGGTTTCTTTCCTCTTGAAGTACACCATGCAGACACTGGAGGAAAACTCTTTCGTTTGAAAGGGGTTGCCAAGCTTCCAAAAAACTACTAGTTGGCTGAAATCTCAGCAAACATTTTTTCACCAAATCTTGATGATACTTGGTGGTAATGATCAGTTCACTAAGCCCACTTGGCTGCCCAATTTTCACTCTTCTACATTGAAGCTTTCGTTTCCAGTAACACTTTGAATTTTTAGGTTTCACTCTGTTTTCTCCCATAAAGATAGATGTGTTGGAAACTCTAAATCAAACACGGTTTGTGCTAGCTCTTTGAAACTTGACCAAATGAAGTAGTTCTAAGTTCTATCTCTATGGTTTGTTTCCTCTTGTAGTACCCCATGCAGAGACTGGTGAAAAACACTTTCGTTTGAAAGGGGTTGCCAAGCCTCCAAAAAACTACTAGTTTGCTGAAATCTCAGCAAACATTTTTTCACCAAATCTTGATGATACTTGGTGGTAATGATCAGTTCACTAAGCCCACTTGGCTGCCCAATTTTCACTCGTCTAGGTTCAAGCTTTCGTTTCCAGTAACACTTTGAATTTTTAGGTTTCACTCTGTTTTCTCCTATATAGATAGATGTGTTGGAAACTCTAAATCAAACACGGTTTGTGCTAGCTCCTTGAAACTTGACCAAATGAAGTAGTTCTAAGTTCTATCTCTATGGTTTGTTTCCTCATGAAGTACCCCATGCAGACACTGGTGGAAAACACTTTCGTTTGAAAGGGGTTGCCAAGCTTCCAAAAAACTGCTAGTTTGCTGAAATCTCAGCAAATATTTTTTCACCAAATCTTGATGATACTTGGGGGTAATGATCAGTTCACTAAGCCCACTTGGCTGCCCAATTTTCATTCTTCTAGGTTCAAGCGTTCGTTTCCAGTAACACTTTGAATTTTTAGGTTTCACTCTGTTTTCTCCTATATAGATAGATGTGTTGGAACCTCTAAATCAAACATGGTTTGTGCTAGCGCCTTGAAACTTGAAGAAATGAAGTAGTTCTAAGTTCTATCATATGGTTTCTTTCCTCTTGAAGTACCCCGTGCAGACACTGGGGGAAAACCCTTTCGTTTGAAAGGGGTTGCCAAGCTTCCAAAAAACTACTAGTTGGCTGAAATCTAAGCAAACATTTTTTCACCAAATCTTGATGATACTTGGTGGTAATGATCAGTTCACTAAGCCCACTTGGCTGCCCAATTTTCACTCTTATACGTTCAAGCATTCGTTTCCAGTAACATTTTGAATTTTTAGGTTTCACTCTGTTTTCTCCCATAAAGATAGATGTGTTGGAAACTCTAAATCAAACACGGTTTTTGCTAGCTCCTTGAAACTTGACCAAATGAAGTAGTTCTAAGTTCTATCTCTATGGTTTGTTTCCTCTTGAAGTACCCCATGCAGACACTGGTGGAAAACTCTTTCGTTTGAAAGGGGTTGCCAAGCTTCCAAAAAACTACTAGTTGGCTGAAATCTCAGCAAACATTTTTTCACCAAATCTTGATGATACTTGGTGGTAATGATCAGTTCACTAAGCCCACTTGGCTGCCCAATTTTCACTCTTCTACGTTCAAGCGTTCGTTTCCAGTAACATTTTGAATTTTTAGGTTTCACTCTGTTTTCTCCCATAAAGATAGATGTGTTGGAAACTCTAAATCAATCACGGTTTGTGCTAGCTCCTTGAAACTTGACCAAATGAAGTAGTTCTAAGTTCTATCTCTATGGTTTGTTTCCTCTTGAAGTACCCCATGCAGAGACTGGTGAAAAACACTTTCGTTTGAAAGGGGTTTCCAAGCCTCCAAAAAACTACTAGTTTGCTGAAATCTCAGCAAACATTTTTTCACCAAATCTTGATGATACTTGGAGGTAATGATCAGTTCACTAAGCCCACTTGGCTGCCCAATTTTCACTCTTCTAGGTTCAAGCGTTCGTTTCCAGTAACACTTTGAATTTTTAGATTTCACTCTGTTTTCTCCTATATAGATAGATGTGTTGGAAACTCTAAATCAAACACGGTTTGTGCTAGCTCCTTGAAACTTGACCAAATGAAGTAGTTCTAAGTTCTATCTCTATGGTTTCTTTCCTCTTGAAGTACCCCATGCAGACACTGGTGGAAAACTCTTTCATTTGAAAGGGTTGCCAAGCTTCCAAAAAACTACTAGTTGGCTGAAATCTCACCAAACATTTTTTCACCAAATCTTGATGATACTTGGTGGTAATGATCAGTTCACTAAGCCCACTTGGCTCCCCAATTTTCACTATTCTAGGTTCAAGCGTTCGTTTCCAGTAACACTTTGAAATTTTAGGTTTCACTCTGTTTTCTCCTATATAGATAGCTGTGTTTGGAATTCAAAATCAAACACGGTTACTGCTAGCTCCTTGAAACTTGACCAAATGAAGTAGTTCTAAGTTCTATCTCTATGGTTTCTTTCCTCTTGAAGTACCCCATGCAGACACTGGTGGAAAACACTTTCGTTTGAAAGGGGTTGCCAAGCTTCCAAAAAACTACTAATTTGCTGAAATCTCAGCAAATATTTTTTCACCAAATCTTGATGATACTTGGTGTTAATGATCAGTTCACTAAGCCCACTTGGCTGCCCAATTTTCACTCTTCTAGGTTCGAGCGTTCGTTTCCAGTAACACTTTGAAATTTTAGGTTTCACTCTGTTTTCTCCTATATAGATAGATGTGTTGGAAACTCTAAATCAAACACGGTTAGTGCTAGCTCCTTGAAACTTGACCAAATGAAGTAGTTTTAAGTTCTATCTCTATGGTTTCTTTCCTCTTGAAGTACCCCATGCAGACACTGGTGGAAAACTCTTTCGTTTGAAAGGGGTTGCCAAGCTTCCAAAAAACTACTAGTTGGCTGAAATCTCAGCAAACATTTTTTCACCAAATCTTGATGATACTTGGTGGTAATGATCAGTTAACTAAGCCCACTTGGGTGCCCAATTTTCACTCTTCTACGTTCAAGAGTTCGTTTCCAGTAACATTTTGAATTTTTAGGTTTCACTCTGTTTTCTCCCATAAAAATAGATGTGTTGGAAACTCTAAATCAAACACGGCTTGAGCTAGCTCCTTGAAACTTGAGCAAATGAAGTAGTTCTAAGTTCTATCTCTATGATTTGTTTCCTCTTGAAGTACCCCATGCAGAGACTGGTGAAAAACACTTTCGTTTGAAAGGGGTTGCCAAGCCTCCAAAAAACTACTAGTTTGCTGAAATCTCAGCAAACTTTTTTTCACCAAATCTTGATGATACTTGGTGGTAATGATCAGTTCACTAAGCCCACTTGGCTGCCCAATTTTCACTCTTCTAGGTTCAAGCGTTCGTTTCCAGTAACACTTTGAATTTTTAGATTTCACTCTTTTTTCTCCTATATAGATAGATGTGTTGGAAACTCTAAATCAAACACGGTTTGTGCTAGCTCCTTGAAACTTGACCAAATGAAGTAGTTCTAAGTTCTATCTCTATGGTTTCTTTCCTCTTGAAGTACCCCATGCAGACACTGGTGGAAAACTCTTTCGTTTGAAAGGGGTTGCCAAGCTTCCAAAAAACTACTAGTTGGCTGAAATCTCAGCAAACATTTTTTCACCAAATCTTGATGATACTTGGTGGTAATGATCAGTTCACTAAGCCCACTTGTCTGCCAAATTTTCACTCTTCTACGTTCAAGCTTTCGTTTCCAGTAACATTTTGAATTTTTAGGTTTCACTCTGTTTTCTCCCATAAAGAAAGATGTGTTGGAAACTCTAAATCAAACACGGTTTGTGCTAGCTCTTTGAAACTTGACCAAATGAAGTAGTTCTAAGTTCTATCTCTATGGTTTGTTTCCTCTTGTAGTACCCCATGCAGAGACTGGTGAAAAACACTTTCATTTGAAAGGGGTTGCCAAGCCTCCAAAAAACTACTAGTTTGCTGAAATCTCAGCAAACATTTTTTCACCAAATCTTGATGATACTTGGTGGTAATGATCAGTTCACTAAGCCCACTTGGCTGCCCAATTTTCACTCTTCTAGGTTCAAGCTTTCGTTTCCAGTAACACTTTGAATTTTTAGGTTTCACTCTGTTTTCTCCTATATAGA
>NW_027517501.1:0-42847 GCF_048772815.1 Callospermophilus lateralis | reverse complement strand
GATTTAGAGTTCCAAATTCATCTATCTATATAATAGAGAACAGAGTGAAACCAAAATATAAAAACTGCTACTGTAGACGAACGCTTCAACCTAGAAGAACACAATTTGGTGAACCAAGTGGGATTTGTGTACTGATCATTACCACCACGTATAATCAAGATTGGGGGAGAAAATATTTGCTGGTATTTCGGAAACTCGTTATTTCTTAAAAGCTTGGCAACCCCTCTCAATGAAAGTGCTTTTCCACAGTCTGTGCCTAGGGCTACTTGAAGAGGAAACAAACCATACAGAAAAAACTGAGAACTTATTTTTTGTCAAGTTTCAAAGAGCTACTACAAACCATGTTGGATTTAGAGTTCCAAAATCATCTATCTATATAGGAGAGAACAGAGGGTAACCTAAATATAAAAACTGCTGCTGTAGACGAACGCTGCAACCTAGAAGAACAAAATTTGGTGAGCCTTGTGATATTTGTGAACTGATCATTACCACCAAGTATCATCAAGATTGGGTAAAAAAATATTTGCTGGTATTTCAGAAACTTGTTATTTCTAGGAAGCTTGGCAACCCCTCTCAATGAAAGTGCTTTTCCACAGTATGTGCCTAGGGCTACTTGAAGAGGAAACAAACCATAGAGACAAAACTGAGAACTCCTTTATTTTGTCAAGTTTCAAAGAGCTACTACAAAAATGTTGAATTTAGAGTTTCAAATTCATCTATCTATATAGGAGAGAACAGACGAAAACCTAAATATAAAAACTGCTGCTGTAAACGAACGCTTCAACCTAGAACAAAATTTGGTGAGCCAAGTGGGATTTGTCGACTGATCTTTACCACCAAGTATCATCAAGATTCGGTAAAAAAATATTTGCTGGTATTTCGTAAACTCGTTATTTCTTAAAAGCTTGGCAACCCCTCTCAATGAAAGTGCTTTTCCACAGTCTGTGCCTAGGGCTACTTGAAGAGGAAACAAACCATAGAGATAAAACTGAGAACTCCTTTATTTTTTCAAGTTTCAAAGAGCTATTACAAACCATGTTGGATTTAGAGTTCCAAATTCATCTATCTATATAGGAGAGAACAGAGGGAAACCTAAATATAAAAACTGCTACTGTAGACGAACGCTTCAACCTAGTAGAACAAAATTGTGAGCCAAGTGGGATTTGTGTACTGATCATTACCACCATGTATCATCAAAATTGTGGGAAAAAATATTTGCTGGTATTTCGGAAACTCGTTATTTCTTAAAAGCTTGCCAACCCCTCTCAATGAAAGTGCTTTCCACAGTCTGTGAATAGGGCTACTTGAACAGGAAACAAACCATAGAGACAAAACTGAGAATACCTTTATTTTTTCAAGTTTCAAGGAGCTACTACAAACCATGTTGGATTTAGAGTTCCAAATTCATCTATCTATATAGGAGAGAACAAAGTGAAACCTACATATAAAAAATGCTACTGTAGACGAACGCTTCAACCTAGAAGAACACAATTTGGTGAGCCAAGTGGGACTTGTGTACTTATCATTACCAGCACGTATAATCAAGATTGGGTGAAAAAATATTTGCAGGTATTTCGGAAAATCGTTATTTCTTAGGAGCTTGGCAAGTTCCTCAATGAAAGTGCTTTTCCACAGTCTGTGAATAGGGCTACTTGAAGAGGAAACAAACCATAGAGACAAAGCTGAGAACTCATTTTTTTGTCAAGTTTCAAAGAACTACTACAAACCATGTTGGATTTAGAGTGCTAAATTCATCTATCTATATAGGAGAGAACACAGGGAAACCTAAATATAAAAACTGCTGCTCTAGTCGAATGCTTCAACCTAGAAGAACAAAATTTGGTGAGCCAAGTGGGATTTGTGTACTGATCATTACCACCAAGTATCATCAAGATTGGGTGAAAAAATATTTGCTGGTATTTCAGAAACTCGTTATTTCTTAGAAGCTTGGCAACCCCTCTCAATGAAAGTGCCTTTCCACAGTCTGTGCCTAGGGCTACTTGAAGAGGAAAGAAGTCATAGAGACAAACCCGAGAACTCCTTTATTTTGTCAACTTTCAAAAAACTACTACAAAATGTTGGATTTAGAGTTCCAAATTCATCTATCTATATAGGAGAGAACAGAGGGAAACCTAAATATAAAACTGCTGCTGTAAACGAACGCTTCTAACTAGAAGAACAAAATTTGGTGAGCCAAGTGGGATTTGTGGACTGATCATTACCACCAAGTATCACCAAGATTTGGTAAAAAAAATATTTGCTGGTATTTTGGAATCTAGTTATTTCTTAAAAGCTTGCCAACCCCTCTCAATTAAAGTGCTTTTCCACAGTCTGTGCTTAGGTCTACTTGAAGAGGAAACAAACCATAGAGACAAAACTGAGAACTCCTTTATTTTTTCAAGTTTCAAAGAGCTACTACAAAACATGTTGGATTTAAAATTCCAAATTCACCTATCTATATAGGAGAGAACAGAGTGAAACCTAAAAATGAAAACTGCTACTGTAAAGGAACGCTTCATCCTAGAAGAACAAAATTTGGTGAGCCAAGTGGGACTTGTGTACTTGTCATTACCACCATGTATCATCAAGATTGGGTGAAAAAATATTTGCTGGTATTTCGGAAACTCCTTATTCCTTAGAAGCTTGGCAATCCCTCTCAATGAAAGTGCTTTTCCACCGTCTGTGCCTAGGGCTACTTGAAGAGGAAACAAACCAAAGAGACAAAATTGAGAACACCTTTATTTTTTCAAGTTTCAAAGAGCTACTACAAACCATGTTGGATCTAGAGTTCACATCCATCTATCGATATAGGAGAGAACAGAGTGAAACCTAAATATAAAAAATTGCTACTGTAGACGAACGCTTCAACCTAGAAGAACACAATTTTGTGGGCCAAGTGGGATTTGTGTACTGATCATTACCACCAAGTATCATCAAGATTGGGTGAAAAAATATTTGCTGGTATTTCGGAAACTCGTTATTTCTTAGAAACTTGCAACTTCCTCAATGAAAGTGCTTTTCCACAGTCTGTGAATAGGGCTACTTGAAGAGGAAACAAACCATAGAGACAAAATTGAGAACTCCTTTATTTTTTCAATTTTCGAAGAGCTACTACAAACCATGTTGGATTTAGTGTTACAAATTCATCTATCTATATAGGAGACAACAGAGTGTAACCTAAAAATAAAACTGCTACTGTAAAGGAACGGTTCAACCTAGAAGAACAAAAATTGGCGAGCCAAATGGGATTTGTATACTTGTCATTACCACCACGTATCATCAAGATTGGGTGAAAAAATATTTGCTGGTATTTCGGAAACTCGTAATTTCTTGGAAGCTTGGCAACCCCTTTCAATGAAAGTGCTTTTCCACAGTCTCTGCTTAGGGCTACATGAAGAGGAAACAAACCATAGAGAAAAAACAGAGAACTTCTTTTTTTTTGTCAATTTTCAAAGTGCTACTAAAAACCATGTTGGATTTAGTGTTCCAAATTCATCTATCTATATAGGAGAGAACAAAGTGAAACCTAAATATAAAAAATGCTACTGTAGACGAACGCTTCAACCTAGAAGAACACAATTTGGTGAGCCAAGTGGGACTTGTGTACTGATCATTACCAGCACGTATAATCAAGATTGGGTGAAAAAATATTTGCTGGTATTTCGGAAAATCGTTATTTCTTAGGAGCTTGGCAAGTTCCTCAATGAAAGTGCTTTTCCACATTCTGTGAATAGGGCTACTTGAAGAGGAAACAATCCATAGAGACAAAGCTGAGAACTCATTTTTTTGTCAAGTTTCAAAGAACTACTACAAACCATGTTGGATTTAGAGTTTCAAATTCATCTATCTATATTGGAGAGAACAGAGTGAAACCTAAAGATAAAAACTGCTACTGTAGACGAACGCTTCATCTTAGAAGAACAATACCTGGTGAGCCTAGTGGGATATGTGTAATGATCATTACCACCAAGTATCATCAAGATTGGGTGAAAAAATATTTGCTGGTATTTCAGAAACTCGTTTTTTCTTAGAAGATGGCAACCCCTCTCAATGATAGTGCTTTTCCACAGTATGTGCCCATGGCTACTTTAAGAGGAAACAAACCATAGAGACAAAACTGAGAATTCCTTTATTTGGTCAATTTTCAAAGAGCTACTTCAAACTATGTTGGATTTAGAGTTCCAAATTCATCTATCTATATAGGTGAGAACAGAAGGGAACCTAAAAATATAAACTGCTACTGTAAACGAACGCTTCAAACTAAAAGAACACAAGTTGGTGAGTCAAGTGGTATTGTGTACCGATCATTACCACCAAGTATCATCAAGATTTGGTGAAAAAATATTTGCTGGTATTTCGGAAACTCATTATTTCTTGGAAGCTTGACACCCCGTTTCAATTAAAGTGCTTTTCCACAGTCTGTGCCTAAGGCTACTTGAAGAGAAAACAAAGCATAGCGACATACTGAGAACTCCTTTATTTTGTCAAGTTCAAAAGAGCTACTACAAACCATGTTGGATTTAGAGTTCCAAATTCATCTATCTCTATAGGAGAGAACAGAGTGAAACCTAAAAATAAAAACTGCTACTGTAGACGAAGGCTTCTTCCTAGAAGAACAAAATTTGGTGAGCCAAGTGGGATTCGTGTAATGATCATTACCACCAAGTATCATCAAGACTGGGTTAAAAAATATTTGCTGGTATTTCGGAAACTCGTTATTTCTTAGAAGCTTGGCAACCCCTCTCAATGAAATTGCTTTTAAACAGTCTGTGCCTAAAGATACTTGAAGAGGAAACAAACCATAGGGACAAAACTGAGAACTCCTTTATTATGTCAAATTTCAAAGAGCTACTACAAACCAGGTTGGATTTAGAGTTCCAAATTCATCTATCTATATAGAAGAGAACAGAGATAAACCTAAATATAAAAACTGCTACTGTAGATGAACGCTTCAACCTAGAAGAACAAAATTTGCTGAGCCAATTGGGATTTGTGTACTGATCATTACCACCACGTATCATGAAGATTGGGTGAAAAAGTATTTGCTGGTATTTCGGAAACTCATTATTTCTTAGAAGCTTGGCAACCCCTGTCAATGAAAGTGCTTTTCCACAGTCTGTGCCTAGGGCTACTTGAAGAGGAAACAAACCATAGAGACAAAACTGAAAACTCCTTTATTTTGTCAAGTTTCAAAGAGCTACTACAAAAATGTTGGATTTAGAGTTCCAAATTCATCTATGTATATAGGAGAGAACAGAGGAAAACCTAAATATAAAAACTGCTGCTGTAAACGAAAGCTTCATACTAGAAGAACAAAATTTGGTGTGTCAAGTGGGATTTGTGTACCGATCATTACTACCAAGTATCATCAAGATTGGGTGAAAAAATATTTGCTGGTATTTCAGAAATCGTTATTTGTTGGAAGATTGGCAACGCCTTTCAATGACAGTGCTTTTCCACAGTCTTTGCCTAGATCTACTTGAAGAGGAAACAAACCATAGAGAAAAAACTGAGAACTACTTTTTTTTGTCTAGTTTCAAAGAGCTACTACAAACCCTTATGGATTTAGAGTTCCAAATTCATCTATCTATAAGGAGAGAACAGAGGGAAACCTAAATATAAAAACTGCTACTGCAGACGAATGCTTCAACCTAGAAGAACAAATTTTGGTGAGCCAAGTGGGATTTGTGTACTGATCATTACCACCAAGTATCATCAAGATTGGGTAAATAAATGTTTGCTGGTATTTCCTAAACTCGTTATTTCTTAAAAGCTTGGCACCCCTCTCAATGAAAGTGCTTTTCCACAGTCTATGCCTAGGGCTACTTGAAGAGGAAACAAACCATACAGAAAAAACTGAGAACTCCTTTATTTTTTCAAGTTTCAAAGAGCTACTACAAACCATGTTGGATTTAGAGTTCCAAATTCATCTATATATATAGGAGAGAAAAGTGTGAAACCTAAATATAAAAACTGCTACTGTAGACGAAAGCTTCAACCTAGAAGAACAAATTTTGTGAGCCAAGTGGGATTTGTGTACTGATCATTACCACCAAGTATAATCAAGATGGTGGGAAAAAATATTTGCTGGTATTTCGGAAACTCGTTATTTCTTAAAAGCTTGCCAACCCCTCTCAATGAAAGTGCTTTTCCACAGTCTGTGCCTAGGGCTTCTTGAAGAGGAAACAAACCATAGAGACAAAACTGAGAATACCTTTATTTTTTCAAGTTACAAGAGGCTACTACAAATCATGTTGGATTTAGAGTTCCAAATTCATCTCTCTATATAGGAGAGAACTGAGGAAAACCTAAATATAAAATCTGCTACTGTAGATGAACGCTTCAACCAAGAAGAATAAATTTGGTGAGCCAAGTGGGATTTGTGTACTGATCATTGCCACCAAGTATCATCAAGATTGATTGAAAAAATATTTGCTGGTATTTCAGAAACTCGTTCTTTCTTAGAAGCTTGGCAACCCATTTCAATGAAAGTGCTTCTCCACACTCTCTGCTTAGGGCTACTTGAAGAGGAAACAAAGCATAGAGACAAAACTGAGAACTCCGTTTTTTTGTAAAGTTTAAAAGAGCTACTACAAACCGTGTTGGATTTAGAGTTCCAAATTCATCTATCTATGTAGGAGAGAACAGAGGGAAACCTAAATATAAAAACTGCTGCTGTAGACGAACCCTTAAACCTAGAAGAACAAAATTTGGTGAGCCAAGTAGGATTTTTGTACTTGTCAATACCACCACGTATCATCAAGATTGGGTGAGGAAATATTTGCTGGTATTTTGGAAACTCGTTATTTCTTAGAAGCTTGGCAACCCCTCTCAATGAAAGTGCTTTTCCACAGTCTGTGCCTAGGGCTACTTTAAGAGGAAACAAACCATAGAGACGGAACAGAGAACTGCTTTATTTTGTCCAAGTTTCAAAGAGCTACTGCAAACCATGTTGGATTTAGAGTTCCAAATTCATCTATCTATATAATAGAGAACAGAGTGAAACCAAAATATAAAAACTGCTACTGTAGACGAACGCTTCAACCTAGAAGAACACAATTTGGTGAACCAAGTGGGATTTGTGTACTGATCATTACCACCACGTATAATCAAGATTGGGGGAGAAAATATTTGCTGGTATTTCGGAAACTCGTTATTTCTTAAAAGCTTGGCAACCCCTCTCAATGAAAGTGCTTTTCCACAGTCTGTGCCTAGGGCTACTTGAAGAGGAAACAAACCATACAGAAAAAACTGAGAACTTATTTTTTGTCAAGTTTCAAAGAGCTACTACAAACCATGTTGGATTTAGAGTTCCAAAATCATCTATCTATATAGGAGAGAACAGAGGGTAACCTAAATATAAAAACTGCTGCTGTAGACGAACGCTGCAACCTAGAAGAACAAAATTTGGTGAGCCTTGTGATATTTGTGAACTGATCATTACCACCAAGTATCATCAAGATTGGGTAAAAAAATATTTGCTGGTATTTCAGAAACTTGTTATTTCTAGGAAGCTTGGCAACCCCTCTCAATGAAAGTGCTTTTCCACAGTATGTGCCTAGGGCTACTTGAAGAGGAAACAAACCATAGAGACAAAACTGAGAACTCCTTTATTTTGTCAAGTTTCAAAGAGCTACTACAAAAATGTTGAATTTAGAGTTTCAAATTCATCTATCTATATAGGAGAGAACAGACGAAAACCTAAATATAAAAACTGCTGCTGTAAACGAACGCTTCAACCTAGAACAAAATTTGGTGAGCCAAGTGGGATTTGTCGACTGATCTTTACCACCAAGTATCATCAAGATTCGGTAAAAAAATATTTGCTGGTATTTCGTAAACTCGTTATTTCTTAAAAGCTTAGCAACCCCTCTCAATGAAAGTGCTTTTCCACAGTCTGTGCCTAGGGCTACTTGAAGAGGAAACAAACCATAGAGATAAAACTGAGAACTCCTTTATTTTTTCAAGTTTCAAAGAGCTATTACAAACCATGTTGGATTTAGAGTTCCAAATTCATCTATCTATATAGGAGAGAACAGAGGGAAACCTAAATATAAAAACTGCTACTGTAGACGAACGCTTCAACCTAGTAGAACAAAATTGTGAGCCAAGTGGGATTTGTGTACTGATCATTACCACCATGTATCATCAAAATTGTGGGAAAAAATATTTGCTGGTATTTCGGAAACTCGTTATTTCTTAAAAGCTTGCCAACCCCTCTCAATGAAAGTGCTTTCCACAGTCTGTGAATAGGGCTACTTGAACAGGAAACAAACCATAGAGACAAAACTGAGAATACCTTTATTTTTTCAAGTTTCAAGGAGCTACTACAAACCATGTTGGATTTAGAGTTCCAAATTCATCTATCTATATAGGAGAGAACAAAGTGAAACCTACATATAAAAAATGCTACTGTAGACGAACGCTTCAACCTAGAAGAACACAATTTGGTGAGCCAAGTGGGACTTGTGTACTGATCATTACCAGCACGTATAATCAAGATTGGGTGAAAAAATATTTGCTGGTATTTCGGAAAATCGTTATTTCTTAGGAGCTTGGCAATTCCTCAATGAAAGTGCTTTTCCACATTCTGTGAATAGGGCTACTTGAAGAGGAAACAAACCATAGAGACAAAGCTGAGAACTCATTTTTTTGTCAAGTTTCAAAGAACTACTACAAACCATGTTGGATTTAGAGTTCTAAATTCATCTATCTATATAGGAGAGAACACAGGGAAACCTAAATATAAAAACTGCTGCTCTAGACGAATGCTTCAACCTAGAAGAACAAAATTTGGTGAGCCAAGTGGGATTTGTGTACTGATCATTACCACCAAGTATCATCAAGATAGGGTGAAAAAATATTTGCTGGTATTTCAGAAACTCGTTATTTCTTAGAAGCTTGGCAACCCCTCTCAATGAAAGTGCCTTTCCACAGTCTGTGCCTAGGGCTACTTGAAGAGGAAAGAAGTCATAGAGACAAACCTGAGAACTCCTTTATTTTGTCAACTTTCAAAAAACTACTACAAAAATGTTGGATTTAGAGTTCCAAATTCATCTATCTATATAGGAGAGAACAGAGGGAAACCTAAATATAAAAACTGCTGCTGTAAACGAACGCTTCTAACTAGAAGAACAAAATTTGGTGAGCCAAGTGGGATTTGTGGACTGATCATTACCACCAAGTATCACCAAGATTTGGTAAAAAAAATATTTGCTGGTATTTTGGAAACTAGTTATTTCTTAAAAGCTTGCCAACCCCTCTCAATTAAAGTGCTTTTCCACAGTCTGTGCTTAGGTCTACTTGAAGAGGAAACAAACCATAGAGACAAAACTGAGAACTCCTTTATTTTTTCAAGTTTCAAAGAGCTACTACAAAACATGTTGGATTTAAAGTTCCAAATTCACCTATCTATATAGGAGAGAACAGAGTGAAACCTAAAAATGAAAACTGCTACTGTAAAGGAACGCTTCATCCTAGAAGAACAAAATTTGGTGAGCCAAGTGGGACTTGTGTACTTGTCATTACCACCATGTATCATCAAGATTGGGTGAAAAAATATTTGCTGGTATTTCGGAAACTCCTTATTCCTTAGAAGCTTGGCAATCCCTCTCAATGAAAGTGCTTTTCCACCGTCTGTGCCTAGGGCTACTTGAAGAGGAAACAAACCAAAGAGACAAAATTGAGAACACCTTTATTTTTTCAAGTTTCAAAGAGCTACTACAAACCATGTTGGATCTAGAGTTCACATCCATCTATCGATATAGGAGAGAACAGAGTGAAACCTAAATATAAAAAATTGCTACTGTAGACGAACGCTTCAACCTAGAAGAACACAATTTTGTGAGCCAAGTGGGATTTGTGTACTGATCAATACCACCAAGTATCATCAAGATTGGGTGAAAAAATATATGCTGGTATTTCGGAAACTCGTTATTTCTTAGAAACTTGCAACTTCCTCAATGAAAGTGCTTTTCCATAGTCTGTGAATAGGGCTACTTGAAGAGGAAACAAACCATAGAGACAAAATTGAGAACTCCTTTATTTTTTCAATTTTCGAAGAGCTACTACAAACCATGTTGGATTTAGTGTTAAAAATTCATCTATCTATATAGGAGACAACAGAGTGTAACCTAAAAATATAAACTGCTACTGTAAAGGAACGGTTCATCCTAGAAGAACAAAAATTGGCGAGCCAAATGGGATTTGTGTACTTGTCATTACCACCACGTATCATCAAGATTGGGTGAAAAAATATTTGCTGGTATTTCGGAAACTCGTAATTTCTTGGAAGCTTGGCAACCCCTTTCAATGAAAGTGCTTTTCCACAGTCTCTGCTTAGGGCTACTTGAAGAGGAAACAAACCATAGAGAAAAAACAGAGAACTTCTTTTTTTTTTGTCAATTTTCAAAGTGCTACTACAAACCATGTTGGATTAAGAGTTCCAAATTCATCTATCTATATAGGAGAGAACAGAGGGACCTAAATACAAAAACTGCTATTGTAGATGAACGCTTCAACCAAGAAGAACAAAATTTGGTGAGCCAAGTGGGATTTGTGCACTGATCATTACCACCAAGTATCATCAAGATTGGGTGAAAAAATATTTGCTGGTATTTCGGAAACTCGTTATTTCTTAAAAGCTTGGCAACCCCTCTCAATGAAAGTGTTTTTCCACAGTCTGTGCCTAGGGCTACTTGAAGAGGAAACAAACCATAGAGACAAAACTGAGAACTCCTTTATTTTTTCAAGTGTCAAAGAGCTACTACAAACCATGTTGAATTTAGAGTTCTAAATTCATCTATCTATATAGGAGAGAACAGAGGGAAACCTAAAAATAAAAACTGCTATTGTGAAGGAACGCTTCAACCTAGAAGAACAAAATTTGGTGAGCTAAGTGGGATTTGTGTACTTGTCATTACCACCACTTATCATGAAGACTGGGAGAAAACATATTTGCTGGTATTTCGGAAACTCGTTCTTTCTTGGAAGCTTGGCTACCTCTCTCAATGAAAGTGCTTTTCCACAGTCTTTCCCTATGGCTACTTGAAGAGGAAACAAACCATAGAGACAAAACTGAGAACTCTTTTAATTTGTCAAGTTTCAAAAAGCTACTACAAACCATGTTGGATTTAGTGTTCCAAATTCATCTATCTATATAGGAGACAAAAGAGTGAAACCTAACATTAAAAACTGCTCTTGTAAAGGATCGCTTCAACCTAGAAGAACAAAATTTGGTGAGCCAAGTTGGCTTTGTGTACTTGTCATTACCACCAGGTATCATGAAGATTGGGTGAAAATATATTTGCTGGTATTTCGAAAACTTGTTATTTCTTAGAAGCTTGGCAACCCCTCCCAATGAAAGTGCTTTTCCACAGTCCTTGCCTAATGCTACTTGAAGAGGAAACAAACCTTAGAGACAAAACTGAGAACTGCTTAATTTTGTCAAGTTTAAAAGAGCTACTGCAAACCATGTTGGATTTAGAGTTCCAAATTCATCTATCTATATAGGAGAGAACAGAGTGAAACCTAAATATAAAAACTGCTATTGTAGACAAACGCTTCAACCTAGAAGAACAAAATTTGGTGAACCAAGTGGGATTTGTGTACTGATCATTACCCCCAAGTATCATCAAGACTCGGTGAAAAAATATTTGCTTTTATTTCGAAAACTCGTTCTTTCTTAGAAGCTGGGCAACCCCTCTCAATGAAAGTGCTTTTCCACAGTCTGTGCCTAGTTCTACTTGAAGAGGAACCACACCATAGAGGGAAAACTGAGAACTCATTTATTTTGTTAAGTTTCAAAGAGCTAGTGCAAACCATGTTGGATTATTGATCCAAATTCATGTATCTATATAGGAGAGAACAGAGTGAAACCTACATATAAAAAATGCTACTGTAGACGAACGCTCCAACCTAGAAGAACACAATTTGGTGAGCCAAGTGGGACTTGTGTACTGATCATTACCACCAAGTATAATCAAGATTGGGTGAAAAAATATTTGCTGGTATTTCGGAAACTCGTTATTTCTTAGAAACTTGGCAAGTTCCTCAATGAAAGTGCTTTTCCACAGTCTTTGAATAAGGCTACTTGAAGAGGAAACAAACCATAGAGACAAAGCTGAGAACACATTTTTTTGTCAAGTTTCAAAGAACTACTACAAACCATGTTGGATTTAGAGTTCTAAATTCATCTATCTATATAGGAGAGAACAGAGTGAAACCTAAATATAAAAACTGCTGCTCTACACGAATGCTTCAACCTATAAGAACAAAATTTGGTGAGCCAATTGGGATTTGTGTACTGTTCATTACCACCAAGTATCATCAAGATTGGGTGAAAAAATATTTGCTGGTATTTCGAAAACTCGTAATTTCATGGAAGCTTGGCAACCCCTTTTAATGAAAGTGCTTTACCACAGTCTGTGCCTAGGGCTACTTGAAGAGGAAACAAACCATAGAGACCAAACTGAGAACTCATTTATTTTGTCAAGTTTCAAAGAGCTACTGCAAACCATGTTGGATTTTGAGTTCCAAATTCATCTATCTATATAGGAGAGAACAGAGCGAAACCTAAAAATAAAAACTGCTACTGTAAAGGAACGCGTCAACCTAGAAGAACAAAATTTGGTGAGCCAAGTGGGATTTGTGTACTGATCATTACCACCAAGTATCATCAAGATTGGGTCAGAAAATATTTGCTGGTATTTCGGAAACTCGTTATTTCTTGGAAGTTTCGCAAGCCCTTTCAATGAAAGTGCTTTTCCAGAGTCTCTGCTTAGGGCTACTTGAAGAGGAAACAAACCATAGAGACAAAACTGAGAACTAATTTTTTTTGTCAAGTTTCAAAGACCTACTGCAAACCATGTTGGATTTAGTGATCCAAATTTTTCTATCTATATAGGAGAGAACAGAGGGAAACCTAAATATAAAAACTGCTACTGTAGACGAACGCTTCAACCTAGAAGAACAAAATTTGGTGAGCCAAGTGGATTTGTTTCCTGATCATTACCACCAAGTATAATCAAGATTGGGTGAAAAAATATTTGCTGGTATTTCGGAAACTCGTAATGTCTTGGAAGCTTGGCAACTCCTTTTAATGAAAGTGCTTTACCACAGTCTGTGCCTACGGCTACTTGAAGAGGAAACAAACCATAGAGACAAAACTGAGAACTCATTTATTTTTTCAAGTTTCAAAGAGCTACTGCAAACCATGTTGGATTTAGTGTTCCAAATTCTTCTATCTATATAGGAGAGAACAGAGGGAAACCTAAATATAAAGACTGCTACTGTAGACGAACGCTTCAAACTAGAAGAACAAAATTTGGTGAGCCAAGTGGGATTTGTGTACTTGTCATTACCACCACGTTTCATCAAGATTGGGTGAAAAAATATTTGCTGGTATTTCGGAAACTTGTTGTATTTTAGAAGCTTGGCTACCCTTCTCAATGAAAGTGCTTCTCAACAGTCTGTGCCTAGGGCAACTTGAAAAGGAACCAAACCATAGAGACAAAACTGAGAACTCCTTTATTTTTTCAAGTTTTAAAGAGCTACTACAAACCATGTTGGATTTAGAGTTCCAAATTCATCTATCTTTATAGGAGAGAACAGAGTTAAACCTAAAAATAAAAACTTCTACTGTAAAGGAACGCTTCAACCTAGAAGAAAAAAATTTGGTGAGCCAAGTGGGATTTGTGTACTTGTCATTACCACCACGTTTCATCAAGATTGGGTGAAAAAATATTTGCTGTTATTTCGGAAACTTGTTATTTCTTGGAAGCTTGGCAACCCCTCTCAATGAAAGTGCTTTTCCACAGACTGTGCCTAGGGATACTTGAAGAGGGAACAAATCATAGAGACAAAACTGAAAACTGCTTTATTTTGTCACGTTTCAAAGAGCTACTGCAAACCATGTTGGATTTTGAGTTCCAAATTCATCTATCTATATAGGAGAAAACAGAGCGAAACCTAAAAATAAAAACTGCTACTGTAAAGGAACGCTTCAACCTAGAAGAACAAAATTTGGTGAGCCAAGTGGGAATTGTGTACTGATCATTAAGAAGAAGTATCATCAAGATTGGGTGAAAAAATATTTGCTGGTATTCGGAAACTCGTTGTATCATAGAAGGTTGGCTACCTCTCTCAAATTAAGTGCTTTTCCAGAGTCTGTGCCTAGGGCTACTTGAAGAGTCAACAAACCATAGAGACAAAACTGAGAACTCCTTTATTTTTTCAAGTTCCAAAGAGCTACTACAAACCATGTTGGATTTAGAGTTCCAAATTCATCTATCTATATAGGAGAGAACAGAGTGAAACCTAAAAATAGAAACTGCTATTGTAAAGGAACGCTTCAACGTAGAAGAACAAAATTTGGTGAGCCAAGTGGGTTTTGTGTACTTGTCATTACCACCACGTATTATCACGATTGGGTGAAAAAATATTTGCTGGTATTTCGGAAACTCGTTATTTCTTAGAAGCTTGGCAACCCCTCTCAATGAAAGTGCTTTTGAACAGTCCTTGCCTAGGGCTACTTGAAGAGGAAACAAACCATAGAGACAAAACTGAGAACTTCTTTATTTTGTCAAATTTCAAAGAGCTACTGCAAACCATGTTGGATTTAGAGTTCCAAATTCATCTATCTATATAGGAGAGAACAGAGTGAAACCTAAATATAAAAACTGCTATTGTAGACGAACGCTTTAACCTAGACGAAGAAAATTTGGTGAGCCAAGTGGGATTTGTGTACTGATCATTACCACCAAGTATCATCAAGATTGGGTGAAAAAATATTTGCTGGTATTTCGGAAACTGGTTGTTTCTTAGAAGCTTGGCATCCTTTCTCAATGAAAATGCTTCTCCACAGTCTGTGCCTAGGCCTACTTGAAAAGGAACCAAACCATAGAGACAAAACTGAGAACTTATTTATTTTGTCAAGTTTCAAAGAGCTACTACAAACCATGTTGGATTTTGTGTTCTGGTGGAGGCGATCTCCCACTCACTGTCTTGACAGGGTCACAGTGAGAAAAAGTGTTGGCAAAGCCGCTCTCCCACTGTCTTGACAGGGTCACAGTGAGGATGAATGCTGGCAAAGCCACGCTGGTTGGTGGCTAACCGAAACCATGAGACCCTTTTTTATGTAATTGGGACTTTGCATTTTCATGCTTATGTTTCTCATAGGTGGCATGAGCATGTTAAATGCCAAACAAATTAAATTTCAGATGGCTAGAACAAAACAGGTAGTTCATGCCTTGGAGGCCGTTCTACCCACCCCTCAGCATATTAAGGACAAAGTAAAAGGCTATTCTTCTATCTTAGTACATTGTGGACAAACCTAATAATGGACAACAATCATCCTCTGAAAAACAAATTCTTTGAGAACTAGTGCACCTTGACTGAGAAACAAACTCTTTGAGAACTAGTGTACCTTGACTGAGAAACAAAGAAACTCTTCGAGAAAGCAGCTCAACCAGTTTTATGAGAATAAATTTAGGAATCAATTAAAATAGGTTTATAAGACACAGTTTTAAAATAATGTTAGAAATATTATTTTATTTAGATTCTTAAGTTTAGAAATTCTTAAGTCTTTAAATGTATAGGTTTCTGATATGTTTTAAGGATGATTCATAAACTTTAGGATATTTTAAATATAAGATTTCAAGGGACTTTTTTAGATGGGAATTTTGAATTAGAAATAAAGTACAAGTGTACTTTAGGTTAATGATTGATTAGGAGACTTAGAGTCTGGTTACGTAGTTTGGCATTAGTTAATAAGGAAATAACATATCTTGGGAAAAATAGTAAATCTTGGGAAAATCTGAAGGATGTAAATTGGTGACATGTTTTATTGATGATTCTGTACTTTGATGATTGTATGGCTGGGGGTCATATCCTGGAAGAATGTAGATCGGTGTGCTCTCAATCATGGTTAAGGAAATGTCATGTCTTGGCAAAGTTTTAAATTATATAATCAATGACGTATTGTGAATCTATAATGATGAGAAAAATTGTAATAAAAAGGGGACCCAGAGAAAGCAGTTTTAGCTCTCTCTCTGGAGATTGCTCAAACGGAACGACTCCTGTCTCATCATTTTGCCGACGCCACTCCTCCTTCAGGACTCCCTGGACCCCGCTGGGGCTGGACCCCGGCAATTGGCGCCCGAACAGGGACCTGAAGGTAATCCCCTGGGCACCTGAAGGTAAGCCCCCTCGGCATTTGCCCCCTTGTTTTCGGAGTGGATAGGCCATTACCCGTGGGTTTCGCGAGCCCCCTGTTGGCAGAACAGGTGAGAGTGGGTAATTAGGTAAAAAAAAATGGGAAATACAGAATCCAAGGAACGAGGATTATTCATTGATATTGTTAAACATTTGCTTAGAAAAAAAGGAGTTCAAGTTCCCACTTCACAGTTACAGAGGTTTTTTCATTTTATTCAGGAATGTTGTCCTTGGTTCCCAGAAGAGGGAACCTTAGATCTAAAAACATGGGTAAAAATAGGAGAAGCTTTAAGAGCATATTACTCTAATTATGGACCAGAAAATATGCCTGTAGATGCTATAGCATTATGAAATCTTTTAAAAGATATCTTAGATCCAGCTCAAGAAGCTGAAATCTTAAATAAGATTAACTTAACTGTCCCTACTGAAGAAACTCCCCTAAGGAAGCACTCTAGAAGTGAAACTTATGTCCTAAAAAAAGATGAGGAGAAGGATCAGTCTTGTTTACAAAATAAAGATAATTTAGAAAAAGCAGCTACTGAATATCATAATGAAGAATTCTTTGCCCCCATAAGTACACATTCTTGCGGATCTTCTACCAAAAATAAATTGGGTTCCAAAATGAAAAATACTTTACCACCTCCTACACGGAATGTAGGATTTAAAGGAGCTATGAAAGAGGCTCTACAATCTGGAGATTTAAGTTTTACTCTCCCTATCACTTTTGATTCAAATGATGAGAATTATATGCCTCAATGGGAGCCCCTTCCTTTAAAACTTTTAAAAGAATTAAAACAGTCTGTTCATGATTATGGGCCCACTTCTCCTTATACTTTACAGATAGTAGAAATTATTGCCACTAGATGGATGACTCCATATGATTGGTTTGCTACTGCAAAATCTTGTCTCCCTGGAGGAACATTCTTACTATGGAAAACAGATTATAAAGATAGAGCTAAAGAACGCTCTCGATATAATAAATCTATAAATAGTGAAGTCACTCTTGATATGTTAATGGGAGAAAATGATTGGGCTCAGCCAAGTGATCAATTACATCTTCCTCATCCTGCCTTGATCCAGTGCTCAGATTTAGCAGTTAATGCTTGGAGACAATTGGAAAATAAAGGAGTTAAACCTTCTGGCTTAAGTACTATAAAACAAAAGCCTGAAGAACCTTTTGAGGAATTTTTGTCTCGATTAAAAGAATCAGTGAAAAAAATTATAACAAATAATGAAGCTGCACAAATTATAATTAAACAATTAGCTTTTGAAAATGCAAATACTACATGTCAGACACTCCTAAGACCTATTAGAAAGACAGGAAATTTATCTGATTTTGTTAAGGTTTGTGCTGATGTATCACCCTCATATTTGCAAGGTGTAGCCATAGCTGCAGCATTACAAGGACAAACAAATGCTCAGTTTCTTAAAAGACTTCAAAACAGAGAACAAAATAAAGAAAATCAAAGCTGTTTTTCTTGTGGACAGACAGGTCATTTTAGTAAAGTTTGTCCTAATAAAAATTTTCAAAATAAAGAAAACATAGTTTCTAATCAGATATCTAGACCCAGAACTTTATGCCCACGTTGCAATAAGGGTTTTCACTGGGCAAAGGACTGTCACTCTAAATTTCATAAAGATGGGACACTTTTAATAGGTGTACCAATGCCTCAAAAATTTCCACAAATCACTACCAATCCATTGCTGAGAAACTAGTAATGGGGCCCTCCTCGGGCCCCTTAAATAATAGAGGCCATCAACAATCTTTTTCAACAGAATATACTATAAGGGCTTTATTAAGAGCCACACCAGATTCAGCAGGATTAGATTTGGCATCTTCAAAATCAGTAGTTATTCCCTCAGACTCTTCTGTTCTAGCTATATCTACTAAAATTTATGGACCTTTACCTAAAGGAACTTTTGGTCTTATCCTAGGAAGAAGCTCTGCTTCCCTACAGGGAATCAAAGTTATTCCTGGAGTTGTTGATTCTGATTTTACTGGAGAAATTAAGATTTTAATAGAACCTCCATCTCAGAAGACTTTGATTATTCATAAAGGGCAAAAAATTGCTCAAATTTTGCTACTCCCCTATTTATCTATCGGAAACCGAACTATTTCAAATGAACAAAGACAAACAAAAGGATTTGGCTCTAGTGATATGGCATTTTGGGTTCAAAAAATTCAAAATTCTCATCCTATAAAAAAATTAGAGATTCAGGGAAAAATAATTGATGGTTTATTAGATACAGGAGCAGATGTGACTTGTATAGCTGGAAAAGATTGGCCTTCAACCTGGCCTACAACAGTAACTCCCTCAACACTTATGGGACTTGGAACTGCTACTAATGTTGCAAAAAGCACTCAAATACTTAAATGGGCTGATGACAAAAATTCAGGAACTTTTCAGCCATATGTTATTCCTTCTCTTCCTTTTACTTTATGGGGCCGAGATATAATGTTTAAAATGGGAGTTTCTCTCTTTACTGCTCTTGTAGAAGAAGCTCAACAGGATTTTTAATTGGGGCCATTGTTGAAACAGCAGATAAAATGACTTGGAAAAATGATGAGCCTGTATGGATAGAACAATGGCCCTTAACAACAAAGAAATTACAGGCTGCAGACTTGTTGGTTAAGGAACAACTTAATTTAAAACACATAGAACCTTCTAATAGTCCATGGAACACTCCTATATTTGTTATTAAAAAAAATCAGGTAAATGGAGATTATTACAAGATTTAAGAGCTATAAATGCTACCATGGAGGATATGGGTTCCTTACAACCAGGACTCCCATCTCCAGTAGCTGTCCCTAAAGGATTTCATGTTATGGTAATAGACTTACAAGATTGCTTTTTTACTATTCCATTACATCCTGATGATCGCAAAAGATTTGCTTTCAGCCTTCCCTCTGTGAATTTAAAACAGCCATATCAACGTTTCCAATGGAAGGTGTTGCCTCAAGGTATAAAAAATAGTCCTGCTCTTTGTCAAAAATATGTTGCAATAGCAATACAACCAATAAGAGATAAATATAAAGATGCTTATATCATTCATTATATAGATGATATATTAATTGCTCATAAAGATGTCCAATTGCTTCATCATATATTATTAATGCTGACACAGTCTTTACAAAATTTTGGTTTAATCATTGCCCCAGATAAAATTCAGCAATCACCTCCTTACAATTATTTGGGTAGAATTATAAATACTCAAACTGTTTCCCATCAAAATTTGAAATTACGGATTGATCATTTACAAACTTTAAATGATTTTCAAAAACTTTTAGGAGATATTAATTGGATTCGTCCTTTTTTGAAACTTACTACTACAGATCTTAAACCCTTATTTGATATTTTGAAAGGAGACTCTAACCCACGTTCTTCTCGTATTTTGACAAAAGAAGCTAAATTGGCTTTAAATAAGGTAGAAAAAGCTATTAATAAACAACAATTACAAAGAGTTGATTATACTCAAACTTGGGATTTTCTTATTTTACCTACTCCTCATACACCCACAGGAGTATTATGGCAGTCAGGCCCTTTAGAATGGATTCATATGCCGGTTACTTCTAAAAAGGTTATTTGCTCATACCCTACTGTGATTGCTTTATTAATAATAAAAGGAAGACATAGAAGTAGAGAGTTATTGGGGAAAGAAATGGATAGTTTGGTGATTCCTTATTCCAGAGATCAATTAAATACACTTATGGAACATTCTGAAGATTGGCAAATAGCTTTACAGGGATATTATGGTCATATTAAATTTCATTTGCCATCTCACCCTTTGTTATATTTAGTTAAGAATAACCCTGTTATTTTTCCAAAATTGTTTTCTTCTGAACCTTTACCTCAACCAGCAGCTTTAGTTTTCACTGATGGCTCCTCAAATGGACGAGCATCTTTAGTTATTAATGATAAAACCTATGTTCAACAGACAGAAGAAACCTCTGCTCAGAAGGCAGAAATCATAGCTGTAATTATGGCTTTTACCCAATTAAAAGATCAAATGTTTAACTTATATACTGATTCTCAGTATATTGTAAAAATTTTTCCTCATATAGAGACAGCTTCTCTTCCTCAACATAAGACTACAATTTTTCATCATTTAAATTCTTTACAAAAGTTAATTTTAGATAGACAACATCCTTATTTTATAGGACATATTCGAGGACATTCTAACTTACCGGGAAAATTGTCACAAGGCAATACATTGGCAGATTCATTAACCAGACCCCAAATTCTTACTGTTCAGGAAGCTACAGCTAGTCATGCTTTACATCATCAAAATGCTTCTGCCCTTCGACAGCAATTTCATATCCCTAGGGAATCAGCTAGAACTATTGTCAAAAATTGTCAAACCTGTCCATCATTATTGCCAACTTTACCCATGGGAGTTAATCGTCGTGGTTTAAGACCTAATGATTTATGACAAATGGATGTTACTCATATTCCTTAATTTAAAAAATTAAGTTATGTTCATGTTGTTGTTGATACTTTTTCTCATGTGATTATTGCCTCAGCAAGAACTGGGGAAGCATATAAAGACGTAGTGCAACACTTGTTTATTTGTTTCTCATATTTGGGAATGCCTAAAGC
This sequence comes from Callospermophilus lateralis, assembly GCF_048772815.1. NCBI lineage: Eukaryota > Metazoa > Chordata > Mammalia > Rodentia > Sciuridae > Callospermophilus > Callospermophilus lateralis. The sequence goes on along the minus strand of NW_027517501.1, from coordinate 22,037 downwards.
ATTAAAAACAGATAATGCACCAGCTTACACTTCAAATACTTTTAAAAAATTTTGTGATATGTTTAGAATTTCTCATTCTACAGAAATTCCTTATAATCCTCAAGGACAAACTATAGTTGAAAGAGCTCATCAAACATTGAAAGCTCAAATTACTAAACTTCAAGAAGGAAAATATAAATATCGTTCTCCTTATCATGTTTTACAACATGCTTTGTTTGTGATCAATCATCTTAATTGTGATTATAAAGGAGTGACTCCCATGTTAAGACTTTGGGAAAGTAAAAAAATATCAACAAAACCCTTGGTAAAATAGAAAGATCTTTTGACAGGTAAATGGAAAGGACCTGATGTATTACTAACTTGTGGGCGAGGATATGCTTGTGTCTTCCCACAGGACGCAGATTCCCCCATTTGGATTCCTGACAGACTGATTCGACCCTATGTCCAGCCTCCGGACCAAAAAGCGGAACAGATCGTCCCTCCGAGTCTCCGACACGCCTCACCATTGACCACGGTTCCTGAGGAAGATTTGATGACTACCTTGATTCCATCTTTCTCCCGAATGAGCTTTGATGACCCTCAATCCTTATTCAGACGATCATCTTCTACAAGATTTACAAAATTACCAACTTGGGGACAATTAAAACAATTGACTCATCAAGCTCGAGAACTTATTTCTACTCAGTCAAACCTCTGCACTCCTAAAAAAATGTTTGTTGCTATACTAACTATTCTTGCCTGTCAGGTAACCAATGTGTCTTCTAAATATTATTGGGCATATTATCCTGATCCACCTTTATTTCATCTCACTACTTGGGGAAAAGGAGATATTAAGGTATTTACCAATAATACTAATCTCCTAGGGGGTAAATCTAATTCTTTTATTACTCCTATATCAACTCATAATTTTAGTTTTAAGGGTCATAGTCATTTACCTCCTCTGTGTTTTAGTTATAATATTATTCCAATTGTGGGCTGCATACCACTTAATTATAGAACTTTTATGACAAATTCTCCAAATGAGGAAAATGATATAAAGGATCTTTAGATGCTTTCTATTTTAGCTTTAGATTTTCCTGATTTTAAAGAAAATTTGCCTTCAGAAAAGCCTCCTTCTATGTTTCAAGATTGTAAAAAAACTGAGTGCCATCTTGATCATTCATGGGTAAAAATAGATAGACAATTTGGATTTCCAATGTGGCATACATGTATGTTTATTGAAAGAGGATTTAAAATCTTTCCAAAAAATTCTTCTTTTCCAATATATGATTTTTCTCTTTCTAAATCTAAATATGAGGCTCCTAAAATTTTATCGTCACCTTCATGGAATACTCCTCGAATACGAATTATTAGGAGCGTTTCGCTTGAACCCATGAATGAATGGTTCTCAGCTGGATGGGTTGCCCCTTTATATTTTACTAAAATTAAACAACATTATCAGGTTTATACAGAACTTTACAGATTATTGGCTTCTATAGACATAATACATATGATTAGGCCTTGTTTAGTACATGAGAGTCATTTTGTTACAGCTTGTGTAGGATCCCCTTATGCAATGTTACTTAAAAATCAAGGAACACTAAAGATTTCAAAATTAGAGGATGAAACTTATGATGTTGTTTGTGAAGGTTGTACATTAACAAATTGTATTGATCCTAGCATATCAACATCCAATCATATTTTAATTGTACATAAACCTTCTTATGTTATGTTGCCTGTTAAATTAGATTCTGTTTGGTATGATGATCCTGGGTTACAAGCATTAGATTCAGTTAATCAAGCCTTAATTAGACCTAAACGTTTTGTAGCTACCTTAATTTTAGGAAATTCAACATTAATTGGTATAATAGGGTCCATAGTTGCTTCCACCACTGCATTAGTTAAAAAAGTTCATACTGCTCATCATGTAAATCAGTTGTCAAAAAATATTTCTACTGCACTTATGATTCAGAAACATATAGATACAAAGTTAGAAGCTAGAGTTAATGCTTTAAAAGAGGCTGTCCTTTACATTGGTAATCAAATTCAAAACATAAAAACTCGAATGACAACTAGATGTCATTCCCAATATAAATGGATTTGTGTTACACCTCACACATATAACTATTCTGAAAAAACATGGTCTCAGATACAATGTCATTTACGAGAATTATGGAAAAACACTAATTAAACTCTAGATATAGATGAATTACAGGAAAAAATTAAAGACATTAGCCAGGCACATATTTCAGAAACAACCATTCCAGAATTAGCTGACACTTTTGTTTCCAAATTAAACTCTTTAGTCTCCAGCAAAACTTTATTTTCTATTTTAATTAATAGTGGTTTAAGTATTTTAATTATACTTGTCCTTATTTTTGTCCTTCCAGTCCTGTTCAGATTGCTGAGTCGTGAAATTCGTTCAGCCCATCTGGAACTAAAATAACTTCATTTAAAAAATAAAAAAGGGGGAATTGGTGGAGGCGATCCCCCACTCACTGTCTTGACAGGGTCACAGTGAGAAAAAGTGTTGGCAAAGCCGCTCTCCCACTGTCTTGACAGGGTCACAGTGAGGATGAATGCTGGCAAAGCCACGCTGGTTGGTGGCTAACCGAAACCATGAGACCCTTTTTTATGTAATTGGGACTTTGCATTTTCATGCTTATGTTTCTCACAGGAGGCATGAGCATGTTAAATGCCAAACAAATTAAATTTCAGATGGCTAGAACAGAACAGGTAGTTCATGCCTTGGAGGCCGTTCTACCCATCCCTCAGCACATTAAGGACAAAGTAAAAGGCTATTCTTCTATCTTAGTACATTGTGGACAAACCTAATAATGGACAACAATCATCCTCTGAAAAACAAATTCTTTGAGAACTAGTGCACCTTGACTGAGAAACAAACTCTTTGAGAACTAGTGTACCTTGACTGAGAAACAAAGAAATTCTTCGAGAAAGCAGCTCAACCAGTTTTATGAGAATAAATTTAGGAATCAATTAAAATAGGTTTATAAGACACAGTTTTAAAATAATGTTAGAAATAATATTTTATTTAGATTCTTAAGTTTAGAAATTCTTAAGTCTTTAAATGTATAGGTTTCTGATATGTTTTAAGGATGATTCATAAACTTTAAGATATTTTAAATATAAGATTTAAAGGGACTTTTTTAGATGGGAATTTTAAATTAGAAATAAAGTACAAGTGTACTTTAGGTTAATGATTGATTAGGAGACTTAGAGTCTGGATACGTAGTTTGGCATTAGTTAAAAGGAAATAACATATCTTGGGAAAAATAGTAAATCTTGGGAAAATCTGAAGGATGTAAATTGGTGACATGTTTTATTGATGATTCTGTACTTTGATGATTGTATGGCTGGAGGTCATATCCTGGAAGAATGTAGATCGGTGTGCTCTCAATCACGGTTAAGGAAATGTCATGTCTTGGCAAAGTTTTAAATTATATAATCAATGACGTATTGTGAATCTATAATGATGAGAAAAATTGTAATAAAAAGGGGACCCAGAGAAAGCAGTTTTAGCTCTCTCTCTGGAGATTGCTCAAACGGAACGACTCCTGTCTCATCATTTCGCCGACGCCACTCCTCCTTCAGGACTCCCTGGACCCCGCTGGGGCTGGACCCGGCCGTGTTCCAAATTCATCTATCTATATAGGAGAGAACAGAGTGAAACCTAAAAATAAAAACTGCTATTGTAAAGGAATGCTTCAACCTAGAAGAACAAAATTTGGTGAGCCAAGTGGGTTTTGTGTACTTGTCATTACCACCAAGTCTCATCAAGTTTGGGTGAAAAAATATTTGCTGGTATTTCGGAAACTCGTTATTTCTTAGAAGCTTGGCAAACCCCTCTCAATGAAAGTGCTTTTGAACAGTCCTTGCCTAGGGCTACTTGAAGAGGAAACAAACCATAGAGACAAAACTGAGAACTACTTTATTTTGTCAAGTTTCAAAGAGCTACTACAAACCATGTTGGATTTAGAGTTCCAAATTCATCTATCTATATAGGAGAGAACAGAGTGAAACCTAAAATTGAAAACTGCTACTGTAAACGAACGCTTCAACCTAGAAGAACAAAATTTGGTGAGCCAAGTGGGATTTGTGTACTGATCATTACCAACAAGTAACATCAAGATTGGGTCAGAAAATATATGCTGATTTTTCGGAAACTCGTTATTTCTTGGAAGCTTGCAACCACTTTCATTGAAAGTGCTTTTCCACAGTCTCTGCTTAGGGCAACTTGAAGAAAAAACAAACCATAGAGACAAAACTGAGAACTCCTTCATTGTGTCAAGTTGCAAAGAGGTACTACAAACCATGTTGGATTTAGTGTTCCAAATTCATCCATCTATATTGGAGAGAACAGAGGGAAACCTAAATATAAAAACTGCTACTGTAGACGAACGCTTCAACAAGAAGAACAAAATTTGGTGAGCCAAGTGGGATTTGTGTACTGATCATTGCCACAAAGTATTATCAAGATTGGGTGAAAAAATATTTGCTGGTATTTCGGAAACTCGTTATTTCTTAAAAGCTTGGCAACCCCTTTCAATGAAAGTGCTTTTCCAAGTCTGTTTCTAGGGCTACTTGAAGAAGAAACAAACCATAGAGACAAAACTGAGAAGCCCTTTATTTTGTCAAGTTTCAAACAGCTACTACAACCATGTTGGATTTGGAGTTCCAAATACATCTATCTATACAGGAGAGAACAGAGTGAAACCTAAAAATAAATACTTGTACTGTAAAGAAACGCTTCAACATAGAAGAACAAAATTTGGTGAGCCAAGTGGGATTTGTGTACTGATCATTACCACGAAGTATCATCAAGATTGGGTGAAAAAATATTTGCTGGTATTTAGGAAACTCGTTATTTCTTAAAAGCTTGGCAACCCCTTAAAATGAAAGTGCTTTTCCATAGTCTGTGTCTAGGGCTATATGAAGAAGAAACAAACCATAGAGACAAAACTGAGAACTCCTTTATTTTTTCAAGTTCCAAAGAGCTAATACAAACCATGTTGGATTTAAAGTTCCAAATTCATCTATCTATAGAGGAGATAACAGAGCGAAACCTAAAAATAAAAACTGCTATTGTAAAGGAACGCTTCAACCTAGAAGAACAAAATTTGGTGAGCCATGTGGGATTTGTGTACTGATCATTACCACCAAGTCTCATCAAGATTGGGTGAAAAAATATTTGCTGGTATTTCGGAAACTGGTTATTTCTTAGAAGCTTGGCAACCAATCTCAATGAAAGTGCTTTTCCACAGTCTGTGCCTAAGGCTACTTGAAGAGGAACCAAAAAATAGAGACAAAACTGAGAACTCCTTTATTTTGTCAAGTTTCCAAGAGCTAATACAAACCATGTTGGATTTAGAGTTCCAAATTCATCTATCTATATAGGAGAGTACAGTGTGAAACCTAAATATAAAAACTGCTACTCTAGACGAACTCTTCAACCTAGAAGAACAAAACTTGGTGAGCCAAGTGCGAAATGTGTACTGATCATTACCACCAAGTATCATCAAGATTGTTTGAAAAAATATTTGATGGTATTTGGGAAACTCGTTATTTCTTAAAAGCTTGGCAACCCCTTTCAATGAAAGTACTTTTCAACAGTCTGTGCCTAGGGCTACTTGAAGAGGAAACAAACCATAGAGACAAAACTGAGAACTTTTTTATTTTTTCAAGTTTTAAAGAGCTACTACAAACAATGTTGGATTTAGAGTTCCGAATTCATCTATCTATATAGGAGAGAACAGAGTTAAACCTAAAAATAAAAACTTCTACTGTAAAGGAACGCTTCAACCTAGAACAACAAAATTTGGTGAGCCAAGTGTGATTTGTGTACTTGTCATTACCACCACGTTTCATCAAGTTTGGGTGAAAAAATATTTTCTGGTATTTCGGAAACTCGTTGTATCATAGAAGCTTGGCTACCTCTCTCAATGAAAGTGCTTTTCCAGACTCTGTGCCTAGGGCTACTTGAGGAGGAAACAAACCAGAGAGACAAAACTGAGAACTCCTTTATTTTTTCAAGTTCCAAAGAGGTACTACAAACCATGTTGGATTTAGAGTTCCAAATTCATCTATCTATATAGGAGAGAACAGAGTGAAACCTAAAAATAAAAACTGCTATTGTAAAGGAACGCTTCAACCTAGAAGAACAAAATTTGGTGAGCCAATTGGGTTTTGTGTACTTGTCATTACCACCACGTATTATCAAGATTGGGTGAAAAAATATTTCCTGGTATTTCTGAAACTCGTAATTTATCGGAAGCTTGGCAAGCACTTTCAATGAAAGTGCTTTTCCAGAGTCTCTGCTTAGGGCTACTTGAAGAGGAAACAAACCATAGAGACAAAACTGAGAACTCCTTTTTTGTCAAGTTCCAAACAGCTACTATAAACCATGTTGGATTTAAAGTTCCAAATTCCTCTATCTATATAGGAGATAACAGAGGGAAACCTAAAAATAAAAACTGCTATTGTAAAGGAACGCTTCAACCTAGAAGAACAAAATTTGGTGAGCCAAGTGGGATTTGTGTACTGATCATTACCACCAAGTATCATCAAGATTGGGTGAAAAAATATTTGCTTGTATTTCGGAAACTTTTTGTATCTTAGATGCTTGGCTACCCCTCTCAATGAAAGTGCTTTTCCACAGTCTGTGCCTAGGGCTACTTGAAGAGGAAACAAACCATAGAGACAAAACTGAGAACTCCTTTATTTTTTCAAGTTCCAAAGAGCTACTACAAACCATGTTGGATTTAAAGTTCCGAATTCATCTATCTATATAGGAGAGAACAGAGTTAAACCTAAAAATAAAAACTTCTACTGTAAAGGAACGCTTCAACCTAGAACAACAAAATTTGGTGAGCCAAGTGTGATTTGTGTACTTGTCATTACCACCACGTTTCATCAAGTTTGGGTGAAAAAATATTTTCTGGTATTTCGGAAACTCGTTGTATCATAGAAGCTTGGCTACCTCTCTCAATGAAAGTGCTTTTCCAGACTCTGTGCCTAGGGCTACTTGAGGAGGAAACAAACCAGAGAGACAAAACTGAGAACTCCTTTATTTTTTCAAGTTCCAAAGAGGTACTACAAACCATGTTGGATTTAGAGTTCCAAATTCATCTATCTATATAGGAGAGAACAGAGTGAAACCTAAAAATAAAAACTGCTATTGTAAAGGAACGCTTCAACCTAGAAGAACAAAATTTGGTGAGCCAATTGGGTTTTGTGTACTTGTCATTACCACCACGTATTATCAAGATTGGGTGAAAAAATATTTCCTGGTATTTCTGAAACTCGTAATTTATCGGAAGCTTGGCAAGCACTTTCAATGAAAGTGCTTTTCCAGAGTCTCTGCTTAGGGCTACTTGAAGAGGAAACAAACCATAGAGACAAAACTGAGAACTCCTTTTTTGTCAAGTTCCAAACAGCTACTATAAACCATGTTGGATTTAAAGTTCCAAATTCCTCTATCTATATAGGAGATAACAGAGGGAAACCTAAAAATAAAAACTGCTATTGTAAAGGAACGCTTCAACCTAGAAGAACAAAATTTGGTGAGCCAAGTGGGATTTGTGTACTGATCATTACCACCAAGTATCATCAAGATTGGGTGAAAAAATATTTGCTTGTATTTCGGAAACTTTTTGTATCTTAGATGCTTGGCTACCCCTCTCAATGAAAGTGCTTTTCCACAGTCTGTGCCTAGGGCTACTTGAAGAGGAAACAAACCATAGAGACAAAACTGAGAACTCCTTTATTTTTTCAAGTTCCAAAGAGCTACTACAAACCATGTTGGATTTAAAGTTCCGAATTCATCTATCTATATAGGAGATAACAGAGGGAAACCTAAAAATAAAAACTGCTATTGTAAAGAAACGCTTCAACCGAGAAGAACAAAATTTGGTGAGCCAAGTGGGTTTTGTGTACTTGTCATTACCACCAAGTCTCATCAAGATTGGGTGAAAAAATATTTGCTGGTATTTCGGAAACTGGTTATTTCTTAGAAGCTTGGCAACCAAACTCAATGAAAGTGCTTTTCCACAGTCTGTGCCTAGGGCTACTTGAAGAGGAACCAAAAAAGAGAGACAAAACTGAGAACTCCTTTATTTTGTCAAGTTTCCAAGAGCTAATACAAACCATGTTGGATTTAGACTTCCAAATTCATCTATCTATATAGGAGAGTACAGTGTGAAACCTAAATATAAAAACTGCTACTCTAGACGAACGCTTCAACTTAGAAGAACAAAACTTGGTGAGCCAAGTGCGAAATGTGTACTGATCATTACCACCAAGTATCATCAAGATTGGGTGAAAAAATATTTGATGGTATTTGGGAAACTCGTTATTTCTTAAAAGCTTGGCAACCCCTTTCAATGAAAGTACTTTTCAACAGTCTGTGCCTAGGGCTACTTGAAGAGGAAACAAACCATAGAGACAAAACTGAGAACTTTTTTATTTTTTCAAGTTTTAAAGAGCTACTACAAACCATGTTGGATTTGGAGTTCCGAATTCATCTGTCTATATAGGAGAGAACAGAGTTAAACCTAAAAATAAAAACTTCTACTGTAAAGGAACGCTTCAAACTAGAACAACAAAATTTTGTGAGCCAAGTGTGATTTGTGTACTTGTCATTACCACCACGTTTCATCAAGTTTGGGTGAAAAAATATTTGCTAGTATTTCGGAAACTCGTTGTATCATAGAAGCTTGGCTACCTCTCTCAATGAAAGTGCTTTTCCAGAGTCTGTGCCTAGGGCTACTTGAGGAGGAAACAAACCAGAGAGACAAAACTGAGAACTCCTTTATTTTTTCAAGTTCCAAAGAGGTACTACAAACCATGTTGGATTTAGAGTTCCAAATTCATCTATCTATATAGGAGAGAACAGAGTGAAACCTAAAAATAAAAACTGCTATTGTAAAGGAACGCTTCAACCTAGAAGAAGAAAATTTGGTGAGCCAATTGGGTTTTGTGTACTTGTCATTACCACCACGTATTATCAAGATTGGGTGAAAAAATATTTCCTGGTATTTCTGAAACTCGTAATTTATCGGAAGCTTGGCAAGCCCTTTCAATGAAAGTGCTTTTCCACAGTCTCTGCTTAGGGCTACTTGAAGAGGAAACAAACCATAGAGACAAAACTGAGAACTCCTTTTTTGTCAAGTTCCAAACAGCTACTACAAACCATGTTGGATTTAAAGTTCCAAATTCCTCTATCTATATAGGAGATAACAGAGGGAAACCTAAAAATAAAAACTGCTATTGTAAAGGAACGCTTCAACCTAGAAGAACAAAATTTGGTGAGCCAAGTGGGTTTTGTGTACTTGTCATTACCACCAAGTCTCATCAAGATTGGGTGAAAAAATATTTGCTGGTATTTCGGAAACTGGTTATTTCTTAGAAGCTTGGCAACCAATCTCAATGAAAGTGCTTTTCCACAGTCTGTGCCTAGGGCTACTTGAAGAGGAACCAAACCATAGAGACAATACTGAGAACTCCTTTATTTTGTCAAGTTACAAAGAGCTACTACAAACCAAGTTGGATTTAGAGTTCCAAATTCATCTATCTATATAGGAGAGAACAGTGTGAAACCTAAAAATAAAAACTGCTACTCTAGACGAACGCTTCAACCTAGAAGAACAAAACTTGGTGAGCCAAGTGGGATTTGATTACTGATCATTACCACCAAGTACCATCAAGATTATGTGAAAAAATATTTGCTGGTATTTCGGAAACTCATTGTATCATAGAAGCTTGGCTACCTCTCTCAATGAAAGTGCTTTTCCAGAGTCTGTGCCTAGGGCTACTTGAAGAGGAAACAAACCATAGAGACAAAACTGAGAACTCCTTTATTTTTTCAAGTTTTAAAGAGCTACTACAAACCATGTTGGATTTAGAGTTCCAAATTCATCTATCTTTATAGGAGAGAACAGAGTTTAACCTAAATATAAAAACTGCTATTGTACACGAACGCTTTAACCTAGAAGTACAAAATTTGGCGAGCCAAGTGGGATTTGTGTACTGATCATTACCACCAAGTATCATCAAGATTGGGTGAAAAAATATTTGCTGGTATTTCGGAAACTTGTTATTTCTTAGAAGCTTGGCAACCCCTCTCAATGAATGTGCTTTTCAACAGTCTGTGTCTAGGGCTACTTGAAGATTATCCAAACAATATAGACAAAACTGAGAACTCCTTTTTTTGTCAAGATTCAAAGAGCTACTACAAACCATGTAGGATGTAGAGTTCCAAATTCATCTATCTATATAGGAGAGAACAGAGTGGAACCTAAATATAAAAACTGCTATTGTAGACGAACGCTTCAACCTAGAAGAACATAATTTGGTAAGCCAAGTGGGATTTGTGTACTGATCATTACCACCAAGTATCATCAAGATTTGGTCAAAAAATATTTGCTGGTATTTTGGAAACTCGTTATTTCTTGGAAGCTTGGCAACCCCTTTCAATGAAAGTGCTTTTCCACAGTCTCTGCTTAGGGCTACTTGAAGAGGAAACAAACCATAGAGACAAAACTGAGAACTCATTTTTTTTGTCAAGTTTCAAAGAGCTACTACAAACCATGTTGAATTTAGTGTTCCAAATTCATCTATCTATATAGAAGAGTACAGAGTGGAACCTAAGTATAAAAACTGCTACTGTAAACGAACGCTTCAACCTAGAAGAACAAAATTGTTGAGCCAAGTGGGATTTGTGTACAGTCTGTGCCTAGGGCTACCTGAAGAGGAAACAAACCATTGAGACAAAACTGAGAACTGCTTTATTTAGTAAAGTTTCAAAGAGCTACTGCAAACCATGTTGGATTTAGAGTTCCAAATTCAACTATCTATATAGGAGAGAACAGAGTGATACCTAAAAAATATAAACCGCTACTGTAAAGGAACGCCTCAACCTAGAACAACAAAATTTGGTGAGGCAAGTGGGATTTGTGTACTTGTCATTACCACCACGTATCATCCAGATTGGGTGAAAAAATATTTGCTGGTATTTCGGAAACTCCTAATTTCTTGGAAGCTTGGCAACCCCTTTCAATGAAAGTGCTTTTCGCCAGTCTCTGCTTAGGGCTACTTGAAGAGGAAACAAACCATAGAGACAAAACTGAGAACTCCTTTTTTTTGTCAAGTTTCTAATAGCTACTACAAACCATGTTGGATTTAGAGTTCCAAATTCATCTATCTATATAGGAGAGAACAGAGGGCAACCTAAAATTATAAACTGCTACTGTAAACGAACGCTTCAACCTAGAAGAACAAAATTTGGTGAGCCAAGTGGGATTTGTGTCCTGATCATTACGACCAAGTATCATCCATATTGGGTGAAAAAATATTTGCTGGTATTTCGGAATCTCGTTATTTCTTAGAAGCTTGGCAACCACTCTGAATCAAAGTGCTTTTCCACAGTCTGTGCCTAGGACTACTTGAAGAGGAAACAAACCTTAGAGACAAAACTGAGAACTACTTTATTTTGTCAAGTTTCAAAAAGCTACTACAAACCATGTTGGATTTAGAGTTCCAAATTTATCTATCTATATAGGAGAGAACAGAGTGAAACCTAAAAATTAAAACTGCTACAGTAAACGAACGCTTCAACCTAGAAGAACAAAATTTGGTGAGCCAAGTGGAATTTGTGTATTTGTCATTACCACCACTTAGCATCCAGATTGGGTGAAAAAAATTTTGCGGTATTTCAGAAACTCGTAATTTCCTGGAAGCTTGGCTACCCCTTTCAATGAATGTGCTTTTCCACAGTCTCTGCTTAGGGCTACTTGAAGAGGAAACAAACCATGGACACAAAACCTTCAACCTAGAAGAACAAAATTTCGTGATCCAAGTGGGATTTGTGTACTTGTCATTACCACCACGTATCATCAAGATTGGGTGAAAAAATATTTGCTGCTATTTCGGAAACTCGTTATTTCTTACAAACTTGGCAACCTCTCTCAATGAAAGTGCTTTTCCGCAGTCTGTACCTAGGGCTACTTGAAGATGAAACAAACCATAGAGACAAAACTGAGAACTCCTTTATTTTGTCAAGTTTAAAGAGCTACTGCAAACCATGTTGGATTTAGAGTTCCAAATTCATCTATCTATATAGGAGAGAAAAAAGAGAAACCTAAAAATAAAAACTGCTCCTGTAAACGAACGCTTCAACCTAGAAGAACACAATTTGGTGAGCCAAGTGGGATTTGTGTCCTGATCATTACCACCACGTATCATCCAGATTGGGTGAAAAAATATTTGCTGGTATTTCGGAAACTCTTTATTTCTTAGACGCTTGGCAACCCCTCTCAAAAAAGTGCTTTAACACAGTCTGTGCTTATGGCTACTTGAAGAGGAAACAAACCATAGAGACAAAACTGAGAACTCCATTATTTTGTCAAGTTTCCAAGAGCTACTACAAACCATGTTGGATTTAGAGTTCCAAATTCATCTATCTATATAGGAGAGAACAGAGGGCAACCTAAATATAAAAACTGCTACTGTAGACGAACGCTTCAACCTAGAAAAAAAATTTGGTGAGCCAAGTGGGATTTGAGTATTGATCCTAACCAAAAAGGATCATCAAGATTTCGTAAAAAAATATTTGCTAGTATTTCCGAAACTCATTATTTCTTGGAAGCTTGGCAACCCCTCTCAATGAAAGTGCCTTTTCACAATCTGTGCCTAGGGCTAATTGAAGAGGAAAATAACCACAGACACAAAACTGAGAACTCCTTTATTTTGTCAAGTTTCAAAGAGCTACTACAAACCATGTTGGATTTAGAGTTCCAAATTCATCTATCTATATAGGAGAGAACATAGTGAAACCTAAATATAAAAACTGCTACTGTAGACGAGCATTTCAAACTAGAAGAACAAAATTTTGTGAGCCAAGTGGGATTTGTGTACTGATCATTACCACCAAGTATCATCAAGATTGGGTGAAAAAATATTTGCTGGTATTTCGGAAACTCGTTAATTCTTAGGAGCTTGGCAACCCCTCTCAATGAAAGTGCTTTTCACAGTATGTGCCCAGGGCTACTTGAAGAGGAAACAAACCATAGAGACAAAACTGAGAATTCCTTTATTGTGTCAAGTTTCAAAAAGCTACTACAAAGCACGTTGGATTTCGAGTTCCAAATTCATCTATCTATATAGGAGAGAACAGGTTGAAACCTAAAAATAAAAACTGCCACTGTAAACGAATGCTTCAACCTAGAAGAACAAAATTTGGTGAGTCACGTGGGATTTGTGTATTTTCATTACCACCACGTATTATCAAGATTGGGTGAAAAATTATTTGCTGGTATTTGGGTAAATCGTAATTTCTTGGAAGCTTGGCAACCCCTTTCAAGGAAAGTGCTTTTCCACAGTCTCTGCTTAGGGCTACATGAAGAGGAAACAAACCATAGAGAAAAAACAGAGAACTTCTTTTTTTTTGTCAATTTTCAAAGTGCTACTAAAAACCATGTTGGATTTAGTGTTCCAAATTCATCTATCTATATAGGAGAGAACAAAGTGAAACCTAAATATAAAAAATGCTACTGTAGACGAACGCTTCAACCTAGAAGAACACAATTTGGTGAGCCAAGTGGGACTTGTGTACTGATCATTACCAGCACGTATAATCAAGATTGGGTGAAAAAATATTTGCTGGTATTTCGGAAAATCGTTATTTCTTAGGAGCTTGGCAAGTTCCTCAATGAAAGTGCTTTTCCACAGTCTGTGAATAGGGCTACTTGAAGAGGAAACAAACCATAGAGACAAAGCTGAGAACTCATTTTTTTGTCAAGTTTCAAAGAACTACTACAAACCATGTTGGATTTAGAGTTTCAAATTCATCTATCTATATTGGAGAGAACAGAGTGAAACCTAAAGATAAAAACTGCTACTGTAGACGAACGCTTCATCTTAGAAGAACAATACCTGGTGAGCCTAGTGGGATATGTGTAATGATCATTACCACCAAGTATCATCAAGATTGGGTGAAAAAATATTTGCTGGTATTTCAGAAACTCGTTTTTTCTTAGAAGATGGCAACCCCTCTCAATGATAGTGCTTTTCCACAGTATGTGCCCATGGCTACTTTAAGAGGAAACAAACCATAGAGACAAAACTGAGAATTCCTTTATTTGGTCAATTTTCAAAGAGCTACTTCAAACTATGTTGGATTTAGAGTTCCAAATTCATCTATCTATATAGGTGAGAACAGAAGGGAACCTAAAAATATAAACTGCTACTGTAAACGAACGCTTCAAACTAAAAGAACACAAGTTGGTGAGTCAAGTGGTATTGTGTACCGATCATTACCACCAAGTATCATCAAGATTTGGTGAAAAAATATTTGCTGGTATTTCGGAAACTCATTATTTCTTGGAAGCTTGACACCCCGTTTCAATTAAAGTGCTTTTCCACAGTCTGTGCCTAAGGCTACTTGAAGAGAAAACAAAGCATAGCGACATACTGAGAACTCCTTTATTTTGTCAAGTTCAAAAGAGCTACTACAAACCATGTTGGATTTAGAGTTCCAAATTCATCTATCTCTATAGGAGAGAACAGAGTGAAACCTAAAAATAAAAACTGCTACTGTAGACGAAGGCTTCTTCCTAGAAGAACAAAATTTGGTGAGCCAAGTGGGATTCGTGTAATGATCATTACCACCAAGTATCATCAAGACTGGGTTAAAAAATATTTGCTGGTATTTCGGAAACTCGTTATTTCTTAGAAGCTTGGCAACCCCTCTCAATGAAATTGCTTTTAAACAGTCTGTGCCTAAAGATACTTGAAGAGGAAACAAACCATAGGGACAAAACTGAGAACTCCTTTATTATGTCAAATTTCAAAGAGCTACTACAAACCAGGTTGGATTTAGAGTTCCAAATTCATCTATCTATATAGAAGAGAACAGAGATAAACCTAAATATAAAAACTGCTACTGTAGATGAACGCTTCAACCTAGAAGAACAAAATTTGCTGAGCCAATTGGGATTTGTGTACTGATCATTACCACCACGTATCATGAAGATTGGGTGAAAAAGTATTTGCTGGTATTTCGGAAACTCATTATTTCTTAGAAGCTTGGCAACCCCTGTCAATGAAAGTGCTTTTCCACAGTCTGTGCCTAGGGCTACTTGAAGAGGAAACAAACCATAGAGACAAAACTGAAAACTCCTTTATTTTGTCAAGTTTCAAAGAGCTACTACAAAAATGTTGGATTTAGAGTTCCAAATTCATCTATGTATATAGGAGAGAACAGAGGAAAACCTAAATATAAAAACTGCTGCTGTAAACGAAAGCTTCATACTAGAAGAACAAAATTTGGTGTGTCAAGTGGGATTTGTGTACCGATCATTACTACCAAGTATCATCAAGATTGGGTGAAAAAATATTTGCTGGTATTTCAGAAATCGTTATTTGTTGGAAGATTGGCAACGCCTTTCAATGACAGTGCTTTTCCACAGTCTTTGCCTAGATCTACTTGAAGAGGAAACAAACCATAGAGAAAAAACTGAGAACTACTTTTTTTTGTCTAGTTTCAAAGAGCTACTACAAACCCTTATGGATTTAGAGTTCCAAATTCATCTATCTATAAGGAGAGAACAGAGGGAAACCTAAATATAAAAACTGCTACTGCAGACGAACGCTTCAACCTAGAAGAACAAATTTTGGTGAGCCAAGTGGGATTTGTGTACTGATCATTACCACCAAGTATCATCAAGATTGGGTAAATAAATGTTTGCTGGTATTTCCTAAACTCGTTATTTCTTAAAAGCTTGGCACCCCTCTCAATGAAAGTGCTTTTCCACAGTCTATGCCTAGGGCTACTTGAAGAGGAAACAAACCATACAGAAAAAACTGAGAACTCCTTTATTTTTTCAAGTTTCAAAGAGCTACTACAAACCATGTTGGATTTAGAGTTCCAAATTCATCTATATATATAGGAGAGAAAAGTGTGAAACCTAAATATAAAAACTGCTACTGTAGACGAAAGCTTCAACCTAGAAGAACAAATTTTGTGAGCCAAGTGGGATTTGTGTACTGATCATTACCACCAAGTATAATCAAGATGGTGGGAAAAAATATTTGCTGGTATTTCGGAAACTCGTTATTTCTTAAAAGCTTGCCAACCCCTCTCAATGAAAGTGCTTTTCCACAGTCTGTGCCTAGGGCTTCTTGAAGAGGAAACAAACCATAGAGACAAAACTGAGAATACCTTTATTTTTTCAAGTTACAAGAGGCTACTACAAATCATGTTGGATTTAGAGTTCCAAATTCATCTCTCTATATAGGAGAGAACAGAGGGAAACCTAAATATAAAATCTGCTACTGTAGATGAACGCTTCAACAAAGAAGAATAAATTTGGTGAGCCAAGTGGGATTTGTGTACTGATCATTACCACCAAGTATCATCAAGATTGATTGAAAAAATATTTGCTGGTATTTCAGAAACTCGTTCTTTCTTAGAAGCTTGGCAACCCATTTCAATGAAAGTGCTTCTCCACACTCTCTGCTTAGGGCTACTTGAAGAGGAAACAAAGCATAGAGACAAAACTGAGAACTCCTTTTTTTTGTAAAGTTTAAAAGAGCTACTACAAACCGTGTTGGATTTAGAGTTCCAAATTCATCTATCTATGTAGGAGAGAACAGAGGGAAACCTAAATATAAAAACTGCTGCTGTAGACGAACCCTTAAACCTAGAAGAACAAAATTTGGTGAGCCAAGTAGGATTTTTGTACTTGTCAATACCACCACGTATCATCAAGATTGGGTGAGGAAATATTTGCTGGTATTTTGGAAACTCGTTATTTCTTAGAAGCTTGGCAACCCCTCTCAATGAAAGTGCTTTTCCACAGTCTGTGCCTAGGGCTAGTTTAAGAGGAAACAAACCATAGAGACGGAACAGAGAACTGCTTTATTTTGTCCAAGTTTCAAAGAGCTACTGCAAACCATGTTGGATTTAGAGTTCCAAATTTATCTATCTATATAGGAGAGAACAGAGGGAAACCTAAATATAAAAACTGCTACTGTAGACGAACGCTTCAACCTAGAAGAACAAAATTTGGTGAGCCAAGTGGGATTTGTGTACTGAACATTACCAGCACGTATCATGAAGATTGCGTGAAAAATTATTTGCTGGTAATTCGGAAACTCATTATTTCTTAGAAGCTTGGCAACCCCTCTCAGTGAAAGTGCTTTTCCATAGTCTGAGCCTAGGGCTACGTGAAGAGGAAACAAACCATAGAGAAAAAACTGAGAAATACTTTATTTTCTCAAGTTTCAAAGAGCTACTACAAACCATGTTGGATTTAGAGTTCCAAATTCATCTATCTGTATAGGAGAGAACAGACGGAAACCTGTAAATAAAAACTGCTACTGTAAACGAACGCTTCAACATAGAAGAACAAAATTTGGTGAGCCAAGTGGAATTTGTGTACTTGTCATTACCACCACGTTTCATCAAGATTGGGTGAAAAAATATTTGCTGGTATTTCGGAAACTCGTAATTTCTTGGAAGCTTGGCAACCCCTCTCAATGAAAGTGCTTTTCTACAGTCTGTGCCTAGGGCTACTTGAAGAGGAAACAAACCATAGAGACTAAACTGAGAACTCCTTTATTTTGTCAAGTTTCAAAGAACGAAAAACCGTGTTGGATTTAGAGTTCCAAATTTATCTACCTATATAGGAGAGAATAGAGGTAAAGCTAAATATAAAAACTGCTACTGTAGACGAACGCTTCAACCTAGAAAAACAAAATTTGGTGAGCCAAGTGGGATTTGTGTACTGATCATTACCAACAAGTATCATCAAGATTGGGTGAAAAAATTTTTGCTTGTATTTCGGAAACTCGTTATTTCTTAGAAGCCTGGCAACCCCTCTCACTTAAAGTACCTTTCCACAGTCTCTGAATAGGGCTACTTGAAGAGGAAACAAACCATAGAGACAAAACTGAGAACTCCTTTATTTTGTCAAGTTTCAAAGAGCTACTACAAACCATGTTCGATTTAGAGTTCCAAATTCATCTATCTATATAGGAGAGAACAGAGGGCAACCTAAAATTATAAACTGCTACTGTAAACGAACCCCTCAACTTGGAAGAACAAAATTTGGTGAGCCAAGTGGGATTTGTGTACTTGTCATTACCACCATGTATCATCAAGATTGGTTGAAAAAATATTTGCTGGTATTTCAGAAACTCATTATTTCTTGGAAGCTTGGCAACCCCTTTCAATGAAAGTGCTTTTCCACAGTCTGTGCCTAGGGCTACTTGAAGTGGAATCAAACCATAGAGACAAAACGGAGAACTCCTTTATTTTGTCAAGTTTCAAAGAGCTACTACAAACAATGTTGGATTTAGAGTTCCAAATTCATCTATCTATATAGAAGAGAACAGAATTAAACCTAAATATAAAAACTGCTACTATAGACGAACGCATCAACCTAAAAGAACAAAATTTGCTGAGCCACGTGGGATTGTGTACTGATCATTACCACCAAGTATCATCAAGATTGGGTGAAAAAATATTTGCTGGTATTTCCGTAACTCGTTATTTCTTAGAAGCTTCGCAACCCCTCTCAATAGAAGTGCTTTTCCACAGTCTGTGCCTAGGGCTACTGGAAGAGGAAACAAGCAATAGAGACAAAACTGAGAACTCTTTATTTTGTCAAGTTTCAAAGAGCTACTACAAACCATGTTGGATTTAGAGTTCCAAATTCATCTATCTATATAGAAGAAAATAGAGTGAAACCTAAATATAAAAACTACTACTGTAGACGAAGGCTTCAACCTAGAAGAACAAAATTTTCTCAGCCAAGTAGGATTTGTGTACTGATCATTACCACCAATATCATCAAGATTGGGTGAAAAAATATTTGCTGGTATTTCGGAAACTCGTTATTTATTAGAAGCTTGGTAACCCCTCTCAATGAAAGTGCTTTTCAACAGTCTGTGCCTACGGCTACTTGAAGAGGAAACAAACCATAGATACAAAACTGAGAATTCCTTTATTTTGTCATGTTTCAAAGAGCTACTACAAACCATGTTGGAATTAGAGTTCCAAATTCATCTATCTCTATAGGAGAGAATAGAGTGAAAACTAAAAATAAAAACTGCTACTGTAATAGAACGCTTCAACCTAAAAGAACAAAATTTGGTGAGCCAAGTGAGATTAGTGTACTTGTCATTACCACCACGTATCATCAAGATTTGGTGAAAACATATTTGCTGCTATTTCTGAAACTCGTAATTTCTTGGAAGCTTGGCAACCCTTTCAATGAAAGTGCTTTTCCACAGTCTCTGCTTAGGGCTACTTGAAGAGGAAACAAACCATAGAGAAAAAACTGAGAACTATATTTTGTCAAGTTTCAAAGAGCTACTACAAACCGTGTTGGATTTAGAGTTCCAAATTCATCTATCTATATAGAAGAGTACAGAGTGAAACCTAAAAATAAAAACTGCTACTGTAGACGAACGCTTCAACCTAGAAGAACAAAATTTGGTGAGTCAAGTGGGATTTCTGTACTGATCATTACCACCACGTATCATCAAGATTGGGTGAAAAAGTATTTGCTGGTATTTCGGAAACTCGTTATTTCTTAGAAGCTTGGCAACCCCTCTCAATGAAATTGCTTTTCCACAGTCTGTGCCAAGGGCTACTTGAAGAGGAAACAAACCATAGAGACAAAACTGAGAACTACTTTATTTTGTCAAGTTTCAAAGAGCTACTTCAAACCATGTTGGATTTAGAGTTCCAAATTCATCTATCTATATAGAAGAGAACAGAATGAAACCTAAATATAAAAACTGCTACTGTAGAGGAACGCTTCAACCTAGAAGAACAAGATTTGCTGATCCAAGTGGGATTTGTGTACTTGTCATTACCACCACGTATCACCAAGATTGGGTGAAAAAATATTTGCTGGTATTTCAGAAACTCGTAATTTCTTCGAAGCTTCGCAACCCATTTCAATGAAAGTGCTTTCCACAGTCTCTGCTTAGGGCTACTTGAAGAGGAAACAAACCATAGAGACTAAACTGAGAACTACTTTTTTTTGGCAAGCTTCAAAGAGCTACTACAAACCATGTTGGATTTAGAGTTCCAAATTAATCGATCCATATAGGAGAAAACAGAGGGAAACATAAAAATAAAAACTGCTACTGTAAACGTACGCTTCAAACTAGAAGAAAAAATTTTGTGAGTCAAGTAGTATTGTGTACCGATCATTACCAGCAAGTATCATCAAGATTGGATGAAAAAATATTTGCTGGTATTTCGGAAACTCGTTATTTCGTAAAAGCTTGGCAACCCGTCTTAATGAAAATGGTTTTCAAAAGTGTATGCATAGGGCTACTTGAAGAGGAAACAAACCATAGAGACAAAACTGAGAACTCCTTTAATTTGTCAAGCTTCAAAGAGCTACTACAAACCATGTTAAATGTAGAGTTCCAAATTCATCTTTCTATATAGGAGAGAACAGAGTGAAACCTAAATATAAAAAATGCTACTGTTGAAGAACGCTTCAACCTAGAAGAACAAAATTTACTGATCCAAGTGGGATTTGTGTACTTGTCATTACCACCACGTATCATCAAGATTGGGTGAAAAAATATTTGCTGGTATTTCGGAAACTCGTAATTTCTTGGAAGGTTCGCAATCCCTTTCAATGAAAGCGCTTTTCCACAGTCTTTGCTTAGGGCTACTTGAAGAGGAAACAAACCATAGAGACTAAACTGAGAACTACTTTTTTTGTCAAGCTTCAAAGAGCTACTACAAACCATGTTGGATTTAGAGTTCCAAATTGATCTATCTATATAGGAGAAAACAGAGGGAAATCTAAAAATATAAACCACTACTGTAAACGTACGCTTCAAACCAGAAGAAAAAAATTTGGTGAGTCAAGGAGTATTGTGTACCGACCATTACCACCAAGTATCATCAAGTTGGATGAAAAAATATTTGCTGGTATTTCGGAAACTCGTTATTTCTTAGAAGCTTGGCAACCCCTCTTAATGAAAATGCTTTTCCACAGTCTGCGCATAGGGCTACTTGAAGAGGAATCAAACCATAGAGACTAAATTGAGAATTCCTTTATTTTGTCAATTTTCAAAGAGCTACTACAAACCATGTTGGATTTAGAGTTCCAAATTCATCTATCGATATAGGAGAGAACAGAGTGAAACCTAAATATAAAAAATGCTACTCTAAACGAACGCTTCAACCTAGAAGAACAAAATTTGGTGAGCCAAGTGGGATTGGTGTACTCGTCATTACCACCACGTATCATCAAGATTGGGTGAAAAAATATTTGCTGGTATTTCGTAAACTCGTAATTTCTTGGAAGCTTGGCAACCAATTTCAATTAAAGTACTTTTCCACAGTCTGTGCCTAGGGCTACTTGAAGAGGAAACAAACCATAGAGACTAAACTGAGAACTCCTTTATTTTGTCAAGTTTCTTAAAGCTACTACAAACCATGTTGGATTTAGAGTTCCAAATTCATCTATCTATATACGAGAGAACAGAGTGAAACCTAAATATAAATACTGCTACTGTAGACGAACGCTTCAACCTAGAAGAACAAAATTTGGTGAGACAAGTGGGATATGTGTAGTGATCATTACCACCACGTATCATCAATATTGGGTGAAAAAATATTTGCTGGTATTTCGGAAACTCGTTATTTCTTAGAAGCTAGGCAACCCATCTCAATGAAAGTGCCTTTCCACAGTCTCTGCCTAGGGCTACTTGAAGAGGAAACAAACCATGGAGACAAAAGTGAGAACTGCTTTATTTTGTCAAGTTTCAAAGAGCTACTACAAACCATGTTGGATTTAGTGTTCCAAATTCATCTATCTATATAGGAGAGAACAGAGTGAAACCTACATATAAAAACTGCTACTGTAGACGAAAGCTTAAACCTAGAAGAACACAATTGGCTCAGCCAAGTGGGATTTGTGTACTGATCATTACCACCAAGTATAATCAAGTTTGGGTGAAAAATATATGCTGGTATTTCGGAAACTCCTTATTTCTTAGAAGCT
>NW_027517500.1:0-42868 GCF_048772815.1 Callospermophilus lateralis | reverse complement strand
TTCATCTATCTATATAGGAGAGAACAGAGGGAAACCTAAATATAAAAAATGCTACTGTAGACGAAAGCTTCAACCTAGAAGAACAAAATTTGGTGAGCCAAGTGGGATTTGTGTACTGATCATTACCACCAAGTATCATCAAGTTTGGGTAAAAAAATATATGCTGGTATTTCGGAAACTCGATATTTCTTAGAAGCTTGGCAACCCATCTCAATGAAAGTGCTTTTCCCACAGTCTGTTCCTAGGGCTACTTGAAAAGGAAACAAACCATAGAGACAAAACAGAGAAGTTCTTTATTTTGTCAAGTTTCAAAGAGCTACTACAAACCATGCTGGATTTCGAGTTCCAAATTCATCTATCTATAAAGGAGAGAACAGAGGGAAACCTAAATATAAAAACTGCTACTGTAGAAGAACGCTTCAACCCAGAAGAACAAAATTTGGTGAGCCAAGTTGGACTTGTGTACTGATCATTACCACCATGTATCATCTAGATTGGGTGAAAAAATATTTGCTGGTGTTTCGGAAACTCGTTATTTCTTAGAAGCTTGGCAACCCCTCTCAATGCAAGTGCTTTTCCACAGTCTGTGCCTTGGGCTACTTGAAGAGGAAACAAACCATAGAGACAAAACTGAGAACTCCTTTATTTTGTCAAGTTTCAAAGAGCTACTACAAACCATGTTGGATTTAGAGTTCCAAATTCATCTATCTATATAGGAGAGAAAAGAGGGAAACCTAAATATACAAACTGCTACTGTAGACGAACGTTTCAACCTAGAAGAACAAAATTTGGTGAGCCAAGTATGATTTGTGTACTGATCATTACCACCAAGTATCATCAAGATTGGGTTAAAAAATATTTGCTGGTATTTGGGAACTTGTTATTTCTTATAAACTTGACAACCCATCTCAATGAAAGTGCTTTCCACCGTCTGTGACTAGGGCTACTTGAAGAGTAAACAAACCATAGAGACAAAACTGAGAACTCCTTTATTTTGTCAAGTTTCAAAGAGCTACTACAAACCATGTTGAATTTAGAGTTCCAAATTCATCTATCAATATAGGACAGAAAAGAGGGAAACCTAAATATAAAAACTGCTACTGTAGACGAAAGCTTCAAACTAGAAGAACAAAATTTCGTGAGCCAAGTGGGATTTGTGTACTGATCATTACCACCAAGTATCATCAAGATTGGGTGAAAAAATATTTGCTGGTATTTCGGAAACTCGTTATTTCTTAGAAGATTGGCAACCAATCTCAATGAAAGTGCTTTTCCACAGTCTGTGCCTATGGCTACTTGGACAGGAAACAAACCATAGAGACAAATCTGAGAACTCCTTTATTTTGTCAAGTTTCAAAGAGCTACTACAAACCATGTTGGATTTAGAGTTCCAAATTCATCTATTTATATAGGAGAGAACAGAGTGAAACCTAAATATAAAAACTGCTACTGTCGACGAACGCTTCAACATAGAAGAACAAAATTTGGTGAGCCAAGTGGGACTTGTGTACTGATCATTACCACCAAGTATTATCAAGATTGGGTGAAAAAATATTTGCTGGTATTTCGGAAACTCGTTATTTCTTAGAAGCTTGGCAACCCCTCTCAATGAAATTGCTTTCCACAGTCTGTGAATAGAGCTACTTTAAGAGGAAACAAACCATAGAGACAAAACTGAGAACTCCTTTATTTTGTCAAGTTTAAAAGAGCTACTACAAACCATGTTGTATTTAGAGTTGCAAATTCATCTATCTATATAGGAGAGAACAGAGGGAAACCTAAATATAAAAAATGCTACTGTAGACGAAAGCTTCAACCTAGAAGAACAAAATTTGGTGAGCCAAGTGGGATTTGTGTACTGATCATTACCACCAAGTATCATCAAGTTTGGGTAAAAAAATATATGCTGGTATTTCGGAAACTTGATATTTCTTAGAAGCTTGGCAACCCATCTCAATGAAAGTGCTTTTCCACAGTCTGTTCCTAGGGCTACTTGAAAAGGAAACAAACCATAGAGACAAAACAGAGAAGTTCTTTATTTTGTCAAGTTTCAAAGAGCTACTACAAACCATGCTGGATTTCGAGTTCCAAATTCATCTATCTATAAAGGAGAGAACAGAGGGAAACATAAATATAAAAACTGCTACTGTAGACGAATGCTTCATCCTAGAAGAACAAAATTTGTTGAGCCAAGTGGGACTTGGGTACTGATCATTACCACCAAGTATCATCAAGATTGGGTGAAAAAATATTTGCTGGTATTTCGGAAACTCGTAATTTCTCAGAAGCTTGGCAAACGCTCTCAGTGAAATTGCTTTTCCACAGTCTGTGCCTAGGGCTACTTGAAGAGGAACCAAACCATAGAGACAAAACTGAGAACTCCTTTATTTTGTCAAGTTTCAAAGAGCTACTACAAACCATGTTGGATTTAGAGTTCCAAATTCATCTATCTATATAGCAGAGAACAGAGTGAAACCTAAACATAAAAACTGCTACTGAAAACGTACGCTTCAACCGAGAAGAACAAAATTTGGTGAGCCAAGTGGGATTTGTGTACTGATCATTACCACCAAGTATCATCAAGTTTGGGTGAAAAAATATTTGCTGGTATTTCGGAAACTCGATATTTCTTAGAAACTTGGCAACCCATCTCAATGAAAGTGCTTTTCCACAGTCTGTTCCTAGGGCTACTTGAAAAGGAAACAAACCATAGAGACAATACAGAGAAGTTCTTTATTTTGTCAAGTTTCAAAGAGCTACTACAAACCATGCTGGATTTAGAGTTCCAAATTCATCTATCTATATAGGAAAGAACAGAGGTGAACGAAATATAAAAACTGCTACTGTAGACGAATGCTTCATCCTAGAAGAACAAAATTTGGTAAGGCAAGTGGGATTTGGGTACTGATCATTACCACCAAGTATTATCAAGATTGGGTGAAAAAATATTTGCTGGTATTTCGGAAACTCGTAATTTCTTAGAAGCTTGGCAAACCCTCTCAGTGAAAGTGCTTTTCCACAGTCTGTGCCTAGGGCTACTTGAAGAGGAAACACAGCATAGAGACAAAACTGAGAACTCCTTTATTTTGTCAAGTTTCAAAGAGCTACTACAAACCATGTTGGATTTAGAGTTCCAAATTCATCTATCTATATAGGAGAGAACAGAGGGAAACCTAAATATAAAAACTGCTACTGTAGAAGAACGCTTCAACCCAGAAGAACAAAATTTGGTGAGCCAAGTTGGACTTGTGTACTGATCATTACCACCAAGTATTATCAAGATTGGGTGAAAAAATATTTGCTGGTATTTCGGAAACTCGTTATTTCGTAGAAGCTTGGCAACCTCTCTCAATGAAAGTGCTTTCCACAGTCTGTGCCTAGGGCTACTTTAAGAGGAAAGAAACCATAGAGACAAAACTGAGAACTTTTTTATATTGTCAAGTTTAAAAGAGCTACTACAAACCATGTTGAATTTAGAGTTCCAAATTCATCTATCTATATAGGAGAGAACAGAGGGAAACCTAAATATAAAAAATGCTACTGTAGACGAAAGCTTCAACCTAGAAGAACAAAATTTGGTGAGCCAAGTGGGATATGTGTACTGATCATTACCACCAAGTATCATCAAGTTTGGGTTAAAAAATATTTGCTGGTATTTCGGAAACTCGATGTTTCTTAGAAGCTTGGCAACCCATCTCAATGAAAGTGCTTTTCCACTGTCTGTTCCTAGGGCTACTTGAAGAGGAAACAAACCATAGAGACAAAACAGGGAAGTCCTTTATTTTGTCAAGTTTCAAAGAGCTACTACAAACCATGCTGGATTTAGAGTTCCAAATTCATCTATCTATATAGGAGAGAAGAGAGGGGAGCGAAATATAAAAACTGCTACTGTAGACGAATGCTTCATTCTAGAAGAACAAAATTTGGTGAGCCGAGTGGGATTTGTGTACTGATAATTAGCAACAAGTATCATCAAGATTGGGTGAAAAAATATTTTTGCTGGTATTTCGGAAACTCGTTATTTCGTAGAAGCTTGGCAACCTCTCTCAATGAAAGTGCTTTCCACAGTCTGTGCCTAGGGCTACTTTAAGAGGAAAGAAACCATAGAGACAAAACTGAGAACTTTTTTATATTGTCAAGTTTAAAAGAGCTACTACAAACCATGTTGAATTTAGAGTTCCAAATTCATCTATCTATATAGGAGAGAACAGAGGGAAACCTAAATATAAAAAATGCTACTGTAGACGAAAGCTTCAACCTAGAAGAACAAAATTTGGTGAGCCAAGTGGGATTTGTGTACTGATAATTAGCAACAAGTATCATCAAGATTGGGTGAAAAAATATTTGCTGGTATTTCGGAAACTCGTTATTTCTTAGAAGCTTGGCAACCCCTCTCAATGAAAGTGCTTTTCCACAGTCTGTGCCTAGGGCTACTTGAAGAGGAAACAAAACATAAAGACAAAACTGAGAACTCCTTTATTTTGTCAAGTTTCAAAGAGCTACTACAAAGCATGTTGGATTTAGAGTTCCAATGTCATCTATCTATATAGGAGAGAACAGAGGGAAACCTAAATATAAAAACTACTACTGTAGACGAACGATTCAACCTAGAAGAACAAAATTTGGTGAGCTAAGTGGGATTTGTGTACCGATCATTACCACCAAGTATCATCAATATTGGATGAAAAAATATTTGCTGGTATTTCGGAAACTCGTAATTTCTTAGAAGCTTGGCAACCCCTCTCAATGAAAGTGCATTTCCACAGTCTATGACTAGGGCTACTTGAAGAGGAAACAAACCATAGAGACAAAACTGAAAACTCCTTTATTTGTCAAGTTTCAAAGAGCTACTACAAACCATGTTGGATTTAGACTTCCAAATTCATCTATCTATATAGGAGAGAACAAAGAGAAACCTAAATATACAAACTGCTACTGTAGACGAACGTTTCAACCTAGAAGAAGAAAATTTGGTGAGCCAAGTGGGATTTGTGTACTGATCTTTACCACCAAGTATCATCAAGATTGGGTGAAAAAATATTTGCTGGTATTTCGGAAACTCGTAATTTCTTAGAAGCTTGGCAACCCCTCTCAATTAAAGTGCTCTTCCACAGTATGTGCCTAGGGCTACTTGAAGAGGAAACAAAAAAAAGAGACAAAACTGAGAACTTATTTATTTTGTCAAGTTTCAAAGAGCTACTACAAACCATGTTGGATTTAGAGTTCCAAATTCATCTATCTATATAGGAGAGAACAGAGGGAAACCTAAATATAAAAACTGCTACTGTAGAAGAACGCTTCAACCTAGAAGAACAAAATTTGGTGAGCCAAGTGGGATTTGTGTACTCATCATTACCACCAAGTATCATCAAGATTGGGTGAAAAAATATTTGCTGGTATTTCGGAAACTCGTTATTTCTTAGAAGATTGGCAACCCATCTCAATGAAAGTGCTTTTCCACAGTTTGTGCCTAGGGATACTTGAAGTGGAGACAAACCATAAAGAAAAATCTGAGAACTCCTTTATTTTGTCAAGTTTCAAAGAGCTACTACAAACCATGTTGGATTTAGAGTTCCAAATTCATCTATCTATATATGAGAGAACAGAGGGAAACCTAAATATAAAAACTGCTACTGTAGACGAACTCTTCAAAGTAGAAGAACAAAATTTGGTAAGCCAAGTGGGATTTGTGTGCTGATCATTACTACCAAGTATCATCAAGATTGGGTGAAAAAATATTTGCTTGTATTTCGGAAACTCGTTTTTCTTAGAAGCTTGGCAACCCCTCTCAATGAAAGTGCTTTTCCACAGTCTGTGCCTAGGGCTACTTGAAGAGGAAACAAACCATAGAGACAAATGTGAGAACTCCTTTATTTTGTCAAGTTTCAAACAGCTACTACAAACCCTGTTGGATTTAGAGTTCCAAATTCATCTATCAATATAATAGAGAACAGAGGGAAACCTCAATATAAAAACTGCTACTGTAGACGAATGCTTCATCCTAGAAGAACAAAATTTGGTGAGCCAAGTGGGATTTTTGTACTGATCATTACCACCAAGTATCATCAAGTTTGGGTGAAAAAATATTTGCTGGTATTTCGGAAACTCGATATTTCTTAGAAACTTGGCAACCCATCTCAATGAAAGTGCTTTTCCACAGTCTGTTCCTAGGGCTACTTGAAAAGGAAACAAACCATAGAGACAATACAGAGAAGTTCTTTATTTTGTCAAGTTTCAAAGAGCTACTACAAACCATGCTGGATTTAGTGTTCCAAATTCATCTATCTATATAGAAAAGAACAGAGGGGAACGAAATATAAAAACTGCTACTGTAGACGAATGCTTCTTCCTAGAAGAACAAAATTTGGTAAGGCAAGTGGGATTTGGGTACTGATCATTACCACCAAGTATCATCAAGATTGGGTGAAAAAATATTTGCTGGTATTTCGGAAACTCGTAATTACTTAGAAGCTTGGCAAACCCTCTCAGTGAAAGTGCTTTTCCACAGTCTGTGCCTAGGGCTACTTGAAGAGGAAACACAGCATAGAGACAAAACTGAGAACTCCTTTATTTTGTCAAGTTTCAAAGAGCTACTACAAACCATGTTGGATTTAGAGTTCCAAATTCATCTATCTTTATAGGAGAGAAAAGAGGGAAACCTAAATATACAAACTGCTACTGTAGACGAACGTTTCAACCTAGAAGAACAAAATTTGGTGAGCCAAGTATGATTTGTGTACTGATCATTACCACCAAGTATCATCAAGATTGGGTTAAAAAATATTTGCTGGTATTTCGGAAACATGTTATTTCTTATAAACTTGACAACCCATCTCAATGAAAGTGATTTCCACCGTCTGTGACTAGGGCTACTTGAAGAGTAAACAAACCATAGAGACAAAACTGAGAACTCCTTTATTTTGTCAAGTTTCAAAGAGCTACTACAAACCATGTTGGATTTAGAGTTCCAAATTCATCTATTTATATAGGAGAGAACAGAGTGAAACCTAAATATAAAAACTGCTACTGTCGACGAACGCTTCAACATAGAAGAACAAAATTTGGTGAGCCAAGTGGGACTTGTGTACTGATCATTACCACCAAGTATTATCAAGATTGGGTGAAAAAATATTTGCTGGTATTTCGGAAACTCGTTATTTCTTAGAAGCTTGGCAACCCCTCTCAATGAAAGTGCTTTCCACAGTCTGTGAATAGAGCTACTTTAAGAGGAAACAAACCATAGAGACAAAACTGAGAACTCCTTTATTTTGTCAAGTTTAAAAGAGCTACTACAAACCATGTTGTATTTAGAGTTGCAAATTCATCTATCTATATAGGAGA
Organism: Callospermophilus lateralis; assembly: GCF_048772815.1. Taxonomy (NCBI): domain Eukaryota; kingdom Metazoa; phylum Chordata; class Mammalia; order Rodentia; family Sciuridae; genus Callospermophilus; species Callospermophilus lateralis. The sequence continues at coordinate 35,527 of NW_027517500.1, read as the reverse complement.
GAACAGAGGGAAACCTAAATATAAAAAATGCTACTGTAGACGAAAGCTTCAACCTAGCAGAACAAAATTTGGTGAGCCAAGTGGGATTTGTGTACTGATCATTATCACCAAGTATCATCAAGTTTGGGTAAAAAAATATATGCTGGTATTTCGGAAACTCGATATTTCTTAGAAGCTTGGTAACCCATCTCAATGAAAGTGCTTTTCCACAGTCTGTTCCTAGGGCTACCTGAAAAGGAAACAAACCATAGAGACAAAACAGAGAAGTTCTTTATTTTGTCAAGTTTCAAAGAGCTACTACAAATCATGCTGGATTTCGAGTTCCAAATTCATCTATCTATAAAGGAGAGAACAGAGGGAAACCTAAATATAAAAACTGCTACAGTAGACGAATGCTTCATCCGAGAAGAACAAAATTTGTTGAGCCAAGTGGGACTTGGGTACCGATCATTATCACCAAGTATCATCAAGATTGGGTGAAAAAATATTTGCTGGTATTTCGGAAACTCGTAATTTCTCATAAGCTTGGCAAACGCTCTCAGTGAAATTGCTTTTCCACAGTCTGTGCCTAGGGCTACTTGAAGAGGAACCAAACCATAGAGACAAAACTGAGAACTCCTTTATTTTGTCAAGTTTCAAAGAGCTACTACAAACCATGTTGGATTTAGAGTTCCAAATTCATCTATCTATATAGCAGAGAACAGAGTGAAACCTAAACATAAAAACTGCTACTGAAAACGTACGCTTCAACCGAGAAGAACAAAATTTGGTGAGCCAAGTGGGATTTGTGTACTGATCTTTACCACCAAGTATCATCAAGATTGGGTGAAAAAATATTTGCTGGTATTCGGAAACTCGTTATTTCTTAGAAGCATAGCAACCCATCTCAATGAAAGTGCTTTTCCACAGTCTGTTCCTAGGGCTACTTGAAGAGGAAACAAACCATAGAGACAAAACAGGGAAGTCCTTTATTTTGTCAAGTTTCAAAGAGCTACTACAAACCATGCTGGATTTAGAGTTCCAAATTCATCTATCTATATAGGAGAGAAGAGAGGGGAACGAAATATAAAAACTGCTACTGTAGACGAATGCTTCATTCTAGAAGAACAAAATTTGGTGAGCCGAGTGGGATTTGTGTACTGATAATTAGCAACAAGTATCATCAAATTTGGGTGAAAAAATATTTGCTGGTATTTCGGAAACTCGTTATTTCTTAGAAGCTTGGCAACCCCTCTCAATGAAAGTGCTTTTCCACAGTCTGTGCCTAGGGCTACTTGAAGAGGAAACAAACCATAGAGACAAAACTGAGAACTTTTTTATATTGTCAAGTTTAAAAGAGCTACTACAAACCATGTTGAATTTAGAGTTCCAAATTCATCTATCTATATAGGAGAGAACAGAGGGAAACCTAAATATAAAAAATGCTACTGTAGACGAAAGCTTCAACCTAGAAGAACAAAATTTGGTGAGCCAAGTGGGATATGTGTACTGATCATTACCACCAAGTATCATCAAGTTTGGGTGAAAAAATATTTGCTGGTATTTCGGAAACTCGTTATTTCTTAGAAGCTTGGCAACCCATCTCAATGAAAGTGCTTTTCCACTGTCTGTTCCTAGGGCTACTTGAAGCGGAAACAAACCATAGAGACAAAACACAGAAGTCCTTTATTTTGTCAAGTTTCAAAGAGCTACTACAAACCATGCTGGATTTAGAGTTCCAAATTCATCTATCTATATAGGAGAGAAGAGAGGGGAACGAAATATAAAAACTGCTACTGTAGACGAATGCTTCATTCTAGAACAACAAAATTTGGTGAGCCGAGTGGGATTTGTGTACTGATAATTAGCAACAAGTATCATCAAGATTGGGTGAAAAAATATTTGCTGGTATTTCGGAAACTCGTTATTTCTTAGAAGCTTGGCAACCCCTCTCAATGAAAGTGCTTTTCCACAGTCTGTGCCTAGGGCTACTTGAAGAGGAAACAAAACATAAAGACAAAACTGAGAACTCCTTTATTTTGTTAAGTTTCAAAGAGCTACTACAAAGCATGTTGTATTTAGAGTTCCAATGTCATCTATCTATATAGGAGAGAACAGAGGGAAACCTAAATATAAAAACTGCTACTGTAGACGAACGCTTCAACCTAGAAGAACAAAATTTGGTGAGCTAAGTGGGATTTGTGTACCGATCATTACCACCAAGTATCATCAATATTGGATGAAAAAATATTTGCTGGTATTTCGGAAACTCGTAATTTCTTAGAAGCTTGGCAACCCCTCTCAATGAAAGTGCATTTCCACAGTCTGTGCCTAGGGCTACTTGAAGAGGAAACAAAACATAAAGACAAAACTGAGAACTCCTTTATTTTGTCAAGTTTCAAAGAGCTACTACAAACCATGTTGGATTTAGAGTTCCAAATTCATCTATCTATATAGGAGAGAACAGAGGGAAACCTAAATATAAAAACTGCTACTGTAGAAGAACGCTTCAACCTAGAAGAACAAAATTTGGTGAGCCAAGTGGGATTTGTGTACTCATCATTACCACCAAGTATCATCAAGATTGGGTGAAAAAATATTTGCTGGTATTTCGGAAACTCGTTATTTCTTAGAAGCTTGGCAACCCATCTCAATGAAAGTGCTTTTCCACAGTTTGTGCCTAGGGATACTTGAAGTGGAGACAAACCATAAAGAAAAATCTGAGAACTCCTTTATTTTGTCAAGTTTCAAAGAGCTACTACAAACCATATTGGATTTAGAGTTCCAAATTCATCTATCTATATATGAGAGAACAGAGGGAAACCTAAATATAAAAACTGCTACTGTAGACGAACTCTTCAAAGTTGAAGAACAAAATTTGGTAAGCCAAGTGGATTTGTGTACTGATCATTACCACCAAGTATCATCAAGATTGGGTGAAAAAATATTTGCTTGTATTTCGGAAACTCGTTTTTCTTAGAAGCTTGGCAAGCCCTCTCAATGAAAGTGCTTTTCCACAGTCTGTGCCTAGGGCTACTTGAAGAGGAAACAAACCATAGAGACAAATGTGAGAACTCCTTTATTTTGTCAAGTTTCAAAGAGCTACTACAAACCATGTTGGATTTAGAGTTCCAAATTCATCTATCAATATAATAGAGAACAGAGGGAAACCTAAATATAAAAACTGCTACTGTAGACGAATGCTTCATCCTAGAAGAACAAAATTTGGTGAGCCAAGTGGGATTTTTGTACTGATCATTACCACCAAGTATCATCAAGTTTGGGTGAAAAAATATTTGCTGGTATTTCGGAAACTCGATATTTCTTAGAAACTTGGCAACCCATCTCAATGAAAGTGCTTTTCCACAGTCTGTTCCTAGGGCTACTTGAAAAGGAAACAAACCATAGAGACAATACAGAGAAGTTCTTTATTTTGTCAAGTTTCAAAGAGCTACTACAAACCATGCTGAATTTAGAGTTCCAAATTCATCTATCTATATAGGAAAGAACAGAGGGGAACGAAATATAAAAACTGCTACTGTAGACGAATGCTTCTTCCTAGAAGAACAAAATTTGGTAAGGCAAATGGGATTTGGGTACTGATCATTACCACCAAGTATCATCAAGATTGGGTGAAAAAATATTTGCTGGTATTTCGGAAACTCGTAATTACTTAGAAGCTTGGCAAACCCTCTCAGTGAAAGTGCTTTTCCACAGTCTGTGCCTAGGGCTACTTGAAGAGGAAACACAGCATAGAGACAAAACTGAGAACTCCTTTATTTTGTCAAGTTTCAAAGAGCTACTACAAACCATGTTGGATTTAGATTTCCAAATTCATCTATCTATATAGGAGAGAACAGAGGGAAACCTAAATGTAAAAACTGCTACTGTAGAAGAACGCTTCAACCCAGAAGAACAAAATTTGGTGAGCCAAGTTGGACTTGTGTACTGATCATTACCACCATGTATCATCTAGATTGGGTGAAAAAATAATTGCTTGTATTTCGGAAACTCGTTATTTCTTAGAAGCTTGGCAACCCCTCTCAATGCAAGTGCTTTTCCACAGTCTGTGCCTTGGGCTACTTGAAGAGGAAACAAACCATAGAGACAAAACTGAGAACTCCTTTATTTTGTCAAGTTTCAAAGAGCTACTACAAACCATGTTGGTTTTAGAGTTCCAAATTCATCTATCTATATAGGAGAGAAAAGAGGGAAACCTAAATATACAAACTGCTACTGTAGACGAACGTTTCAACCTAGAAGAACAAAATTTGGTGAGCCAAGTATGATTTGTGTACTGATCATTACCACCAAGTATCATCAAGATTGGGTTAAAAAATATTTGCTGGTATTTCGGAAACTTGTTATTTCTTATAAACTTGACAACCCATCTCAATGAAAGTGCTTTCCACCGTCTGTGACTAGGGCTACTTGAAGAGTAAACAAACCATAGAGACAAAACTGAGAACTCCTTTATTTTGTCAAGTTTCAAAGAGCTACTAAAAACCATGTTGAATTTAGAGTTCCAAATTCATCTATCAATATAGGAGAGAAAAGAGGGAAACCTAAATATAAAAACTGCTACTGTAGACGAAAGCTTCAAACTAGAAGAACAAAATTTCGTGAGCCAAGTGGGATTTGTGTACTGATCATTACCACCAAGTATCATCAAGATTGGGTGAAAAAATATTTGCTGGTATTTCGGAAACTCGTAATTACTTAGAAGCTTGGCAAACCCTCTCAGTGAAAGTGCTTTTCCACAGTCTGTGCCTAGGGCTACTTGAAGAGGAAACAAACCATAGAGACAAATCTGAGAACTCCTTTATTTTGTCAAGTTTCAAAGAGCTACTACAAACCATGTTGGATTTAGAGTTCCAAATTCATCTATTTATATAGGAGAGAACAGAGTGAAACCTAAATATAAAAACTGCTACTGTCGACGAACGCTTCAACATAGAAGAACAAAATTTGGTGAGCCAAGTGGGACTTGTGTACTGATCATTACCACCAAGTATTATCAAGATTGGGTGAAAAAATATTTGCTGGTATTTCGGAAACTCGTTATTTCTTAGAAGCTTGGCAACCCCTCTCAATGAAAGTGCTTTCCACAGTCTGTGAATAGAGCTACTTTAAGAGGAAACAAACCATAGAGACAAAACTGAGAACTCCTTTATTTTGTCAAGTTTCAAAGAGCTACTACAAACCATGTTGGATTTAGAGTTCCAAATTCATCTATCTATATAGCAGAAAACAGAGTGAAACCTAAACATAAAAACTGCTACTGAAAACGTACGCTTCAACCGAGAAGAACAAAATTTGGTGAGCCAAGTGGGATTTGTGTACTGATCTTTACCACCAAGTATCATCAAGATTGGGTGAAAAAATATTTGCTGGTATTCGGAAACTCGTTATTTCTTAGAAGCATAGCAACCCATCTCAATGAAAGTGCTTTTCCACAGTCTGTTCCTAGGGCTACTTGAAGAGGAAACAAACCATAGAGACAAAACAGGGAAGTCCTTTATTTTGTCAAGTTTCAAAGAGCTACTACAAACCATGCTGGATTTAGAGTTCCAAATTCATCTATCTATATAGGAGAGAAGAGAGGGGAACGAAATATAAAAACTGCTACTGTAGACGAATGCTTCATTCTAGAAGAACAAAATTTGGTGAGCCGAGTGGGATTTGTGTACTGATAATTAGCAACAAGTATCATCAAGATTGGGTGAAAAAATATTTGCTGGTATTTCGGAAACTCGTTATTTCTTAGAAGCTTGGCAACCCCTCTCAATGAAAGTGCTTTTCCACAGTCTGTGCCTAGGGCTACTTGAAGAGGAAACAAACCATAGAGACAAAACTGAGAACTTTTTTATATTGTCAAGTTTAAAAGAGCTACTACAAACCATGTTGAATTTAGAGTTCCAAATTCATCTATCTATATAGGAGAGAACAGAGGGAAACCTAAATATAAAAAATGCTACTGTAGACGAAAGCTTCAACCTAGAAGAACAAAATTTGGTGAGCCAAGTGGGATATGTGTACTGATCATTACCACCAAGTATCATCAAGTTTGGGTGAAAAAATATTTGCTGGTATTTCGGAAACTCGTTATTTCTTAGAAGCTTGGCAACCCATCTCAATGAAAGTGCTTTTCCACTGTCTGTTCCTAGGGCTACTTGAAGAGGAAACAAACCATAGAGACAAAACAGGGAAGTCCTTTATTTTGTCAAGTTTCAAAGAGCTACTACAAACCATGTTGGATTTAGAGTTCCAAATTCATCTATCTATATAGGAGAGAAGAGAGGGGAACGAAATATAAAAACTGCTACTGTAGACGAATGCTTCATTCTAGAACAACAAAATTTGGTGAGCCGAGTGGGATTTGTGTACTGATAATTAGCAACAAGTATCATCAAGATTGGGTGAAAAAATATTTGCTGGTATTTCGGAAACTCGTAATTTCTTAGAAGCTTGGCAACCCCTCTCAATTAAAGTGCTCTTCCACAGTATGTGCCTAGGGCTACTTGAAGAGGAAACAAAAAATAGAGACAAAACTGAGAACTTATTTATTTTGTCAAGTTTCAAAGAGCTACTACAAACCATGTTGGATTTAGAGTTCCAAATTCATCTATCTATATAGGAGAGAACAGAGGGAAACCTAAATATAAAAACTGCTACTGTAGAAGAACGCTTCAACCTAGAAGAACAAAATTTGGTGAGCCAAGTGGGATTTGTGTACTCATCATTACCACCAAGTATCATCAAGATTGGGTGAAAAAATATTTGCTGGTATTTCGGAAACTCGTTATTTCTTAGAAGCTTGGCAACCCATCACAATGAAAGTGCTTTTCCACAGTTTGTGCCTAGGGATACTTGAAGTGGAGACAAACCATAAAGAAAAATCTGAGAACTCCTTTATTTTGTCAAGTTTCAAAGAGCTACTACAAACCATGTTGGATTTAGAGTTCCAAATTCATCTATCTATATATGAGAAAAAGAGGGAAACCTAAATATAAAAACTGCTACTGTAGACGAACTCTTCAACGTAGAAGAACAAAATTTGGTAAGCCAAGTGGGATTTGTGTACTGATCATTACCACCAAGTATCATCAAGATTGGGTGAAAAAATATTTGCTGGTATTTCGGAAACTCGTTATTTCTTAGAAGCTTGGCAACCCCTCTCAATGAAAGTGCTTTTCCACAGTCTGTGCCTAGGGCTACTTGAAGAGGAAACAAACCATAGAGACAAATGTGAGAACTCCTTTATTTTGTCAAGTTTAAAAGAGCTACTACAAACCCTGTTGGATTTAGAGTTCCAAATTCATCTATCAATATAATAGAGAACAGAGGGAAACCTAAATATAAAAACTGCTACTGTAGACGAATGCTTAATCCTAGAAGAACAAAATTTGGTGAGCCAAGTGGGATTTTTGTACTGATCATTACCACCAAGTATCATCAAGTTTGGGTGAAAAAATATTTGCTGGTATTTCGGAAACTCGATATTTCTTAGAAACTTGGCAACCCATCTCAATGAAAGTGCTTTTCCACAGTCTGTTCCTAGGGCTACTTGAAAAGGAAACAAACCATAGAGACAATACAGAGAAGTTCTTTATTTTGTCAAGTTTCAAAGAGCTACTACAAACCATGCTGGATTTAGAGTTCCAAATTCATCTATCTATATAGGAAAGAACAGAGGGGAACGAAATATAAAAACTGCTACTGTAGACGAATGCTTCATCCTAGAAGAACAAAATTTGGTAAGGCAAGTGGGATATGGGTACTGATCATTACCACCAAGTATCATCAAGATTGGGTGAAAAAATATTTGCTGGTATTTCGGAATCTCGTAATTTCTTAGAAGCTTGGCAAACCCTCTCAGTGAAAGTGCTTTTCCACACTCTGTGATTAGGGCTACTTGAAGAGGAAACACAGCATAGAGACAAAACTGAGAACTCGTTTATTTTGTCAAGTTTCAAAGAGCTACTACAAACCATGTTGGATTTAGAGTTCCAAATTCATCTATCTATATAGGAGAGAACAGAGTTAAACCTAAATATAAAAACTGCTACTGTAGAAGAACGCTTCAACCCAGAAGAACAAAATTTGGTGAGCCAAGTTGGACTTGTGTACTGATCATTACCACCATGTATCATCTAGATTGGGTGAAAAAATATTTGCTGGTATTTCGGAAACTCGATATTTCTTAGAAGCTTGGCAACCCCTCTCAATGCAAGTGCTTTTCCACAGTCTGTGCCTTGGGCTAATTGAAGAGGAAACAAACCATAGAGACAAAACTGAGAACTCCTTTATTTTGTCAAGTTTCAAAGAGCTACTACAAACCATGTTGGATTTAGAGTTCCAAATTCATCTATCTATATAGGAGAGAAAAGAGGGAAACCTAAATATACAAACTGCTACTGTAGACGAACGTTTCAACCTAGAAGAACAAAATTTGGTGAGCCAAGTATGATTTGTGTACTGATCATTACCACCAAGTATCATCAAGATTGGGTTAAAAAATATTTGCGGGTATTTCGGAAAATTGTTATTTCTTATAAACTTGACAACCCATCTCAATGAAAGTGCTTTCCACCGTCTGTGACTAGGGCTACTTGACGAGTAAACAAACCATAGAGACAAAATTGAGAACTCCTTTATTTTGTCAAGTTTCAAAGAGCTACTACAAACCATGTTGAATTTAGAGTTCCAAATTCATCTATCAATATAGGAGAGAAAAGAGGGAAACCTAAATATAAAAACTGCTACTGTAGACGAAAGCTTCAAACTAGAAGAACAATATTTCGTGAGCCAAGTGGGATTTGTGTACTGATCATTACCACCAAGTATCATCAAGATTGGGTGAAAAAATATTTGCTGGTATTTCGGAAACTCGTTATTTCTTAGAAGATTGGCAACCAATCTCAATGAAAGTGCTTTTCCACAGTCTGTGCCTATGGCTAATTGGACAGGAAACAAACCATAGAGACAAATCTGAGAACTCCTTTATTTTGTCAAGTTTCAAAGAGCTACTACAAACCATGTTGGATTTAGAGTTCCAAATTCATCTATTTATATAGGAGAGAACAGAGTGAAACCTAAATATAAAAACTGCTACTGTCGACGAACGCTTCAACATAGAAGAACAAAATTTGGTGAGCCAAGTGGGACTTGTGTACTGATCATTACCACCAAGTATTATCAAGATTGGGTGAAAAAATATTTGCTGGTATTTCGGAAACTCGTTATTTCTTAGAAGCTTGGCAACCCCTCTCAATGAAAGTGCTTTCCACAGTCTGTGAATAGAGCTACTTTAAGAGGAAACAAACCATAGAGACAAAACTGAGAACTCCTTTATTTTGTCAAGTTTAAAAGAGCTACTACAAACCATGTTGTATTTAGAGTTGCAAATTCATCTATCTATATAGGAGAGAACAGAGGGAAACCTAAATATAAAAACTGCTACTGTAGACGAAAGCTTCAACCTAGAAGAACAAAGTTTGGTGAGCCAAGTGGGATTTGTGTACTGATCATTACCACCAAGTATCATCAAGTTTGGGTAAAAAAATTTATGCTGGTATTTCGGAAACTCGATATTTCTTAGAAGCTTGGCAACCCATCTCAATGAAAGTGCTTTTCCACAGTCTGTTCCTAGGGCTACTTGAAAAGGAAACAAACCATAGAGACAAAACAGAGAAGTTCTTTATTTTGTCAAGTTTCAAAGAGCTACTACAAACCATGCTGGATTTCGAGTTCCAAATTCATCTATCTATATAGGAGAGAACAGAGGGAAACCTAAATATAAAAACTGCTACTGTAGACGAACTCTTCAACGTAGAAGAACAAAATTTGGTAAGCCAAGTGGGATTTGTGTACTGATCATTACCACCAAGTATCATCAAGATTGCGTGAAAAAATATTTGCTTGTATTTCGGAAACTCGTTATTTCTTAGAAGCTTGGCAACCCCTCTCAATGAAAGTGCTTTTCCACAGTCTGTGCCTAGGGCTACTTGAAGAGGAAACAAACCATAGAGACAAATGTGAGAACTCCTTTATTTTGTCAAGTTTCAAAGAGCTACTACAAACCCTGTTGGATTTAGAGTTCCAAATTCATCTATCAATATAATAGAGAACAGAGGGAAACCTAAATATAAAAACTGCTACTGTAGACGAATGCTTCATCCTAGAAGAACAAAATTTGGTGACCCAAGTGGGATTTTTGTACTGATCATTACCAACAAGTATCATCAAGTTTGGGTGAAAAAATATTTGCTGGTATATCGGAAACTCGATATTTCTTAGAACCTTGGCAACCGCTCTCAATGAAAGTGCTTTTCCACAGTCTGTTCCTAGGGCTACTTGAAAAGAAAACAAACCATAGAGACAAAACAGAGAAGTTCTTTATTTTGTCAAGTTTCAAAGAGCTACTACAAACCATACTGGATTTAGAGTTCCAAATCCATCTATCTATATAGGAGAGAACAGAGGGGAACCTAAATACAAAAACTGCTACTGTAGACGAATGCTTCACCCTAGAAGTACAAAATTTGGTGAGCCAGGTGGGATTTGCCTACTGATCATTACCACCAAGTATCATCAAGATGGGGTGAAAAATATTTGCTGGTATTTCGGAAACTCGTAATTTTTAGAAGCTTGGCAAACCCTCTCAGTGAAAGTGCTTTTCCACAGTCTGTGCCTAGGGCTACTTGAAGAGGAATCAAAACATAAAGACAAAACTGAGAACTCCTTTATTTTGTCAAGATTCAAAGAGCTACTACAAACCATACTGGATTTAGAGTTCCAAATTCATCTATCTATATAGGAGAGAACAGAGGGGAACGAAACATAAAAACTGCTACTGTAGACCAATGCTTCATCCTAGAAGAACAAAATTTGATGAGGCAAGCGGGATTTGGGTACTGATCATTACCACCAAGTATCATCAAGATTGGGTGAAAAAATATTTGCTGGTATTTCGGAAACTCGTAATTTCTTAGAAGCTTGGCAAACCCTCTCAGTGAAAGTGCTTTTCCACAGTCTGTGCCTAGGGCTACTTGAAGAGGAAACACACCATAGAGACAAAACTGAGAACTCCTTTATTGTGTCAAGTTTCAAAGAGCTACTACAAACCATGTTGGATTTAGATTTCCAAATTCATCTATCTATATAGGAGAGAACAGAGGGAAACCTAAATATAAAAACTGCTACTGTAGAAGAACGCTTCAACCTAGAAGAACAAAATATCGTGAGACAAGTGGGATTTGTGTACTGATCCTTACCACCAAGTATCATCAAGTTTGGGTAAAAAAAAAATTGCTTGTATTTCGGAAACTCGTTATTTCTTAGAAGCTTGGCAACCCCTCTCAATGAAAGTGCTTTTCCACAGTCTGTGCCTAGGGCTACTTGAAGAGGAAACAAACCAGAGAGAATAATCTGAGAACTTCTTTATTTTGTCAAGTTTCAAATAGCTACTACAAACCATGTTGGATTTAGAGTTCCAAATTCATCTATCTATATAGGAGAGAACAGAGGGAAACCTAAATATAAAAACTGCTACTGTACACGAATGCTTCATCCTAGAAGAACAAAATTTGGTGAGCCAAGTGGGATTTGTGTGCTGATCATTACCACCAAGTATCATCAAGTTTGGGTGAAAAAATATTTGCTGGTATTTCGGAAACTCGATATTTCTTAGAAGCTTGGCAACCCATCTCAATGAAAGTGCTTTTCCACAGTCTGTTCCTAGGGCTACTTGAAGAGGAAACAAACCAGAGAGACAAAACTGAGAACTCCTTGATTTTGTCAAGTTTCAAAGAGCTACTACAAACCATGTTGGATTTAGAGTTCCAAATTCATCTATCTATATAGGAGAGAACAGAGGGAAACCTAAATATAAAAACTGCTACTGTACACGAACGCTTCAACCTAGAAGAACTAAATTTGGTGAGCCAAGTGGGATTTGTGTACTGATAATTAGCAACAAGTATCATCAAGATTGGGTGAAAAAATATTTGCTGGTATTTCGGAAACTCGTTATTTCTTAGAAGCTTGGCAACCCCTCTCAATGAAAGTGCTTTTCCACAGTCTGTGCCTAGGGCTACTTGAAGAGGAAACAAAACATAAAGACAAAACTGAGAACTCCTTTATTTTGTCAAGTTTCAAAGAGCTACTACAAAGCATGTTGGATTTAGAGTTCCAAATTCATCTATCTATATAGGAGAGAACAGAGGGAAACCTAAATATTAAAACTGCTACTGTAGACGAACGCTTCAACCTAGAAGAACAAAATTTGGTGAGCTTAGTGGGATTTGTGTTCCAATCATTACCACCAAGTATCATCATGATTGGGTGAAAAAATATTTGCTGGTATTTCGGAAACTCGTTATTTCTTAGAAGCTTGGCAACCCATCTCAATGAAAGTGCTTTTCCACAGTTTGTGCCTAGGGATACTTGAAATGGAGACAAACCATAAAGAAAAATCTGAGAACTCCTTTATTTTGTCAAGTTTCAAGGGCTACTACAAACCATGTTGGATTTAGAGTTCCAAATTCATCTATCTAAATATGAGAGAACAGAGGGAAACCTAAATATAAAAACTGCTACTGTAGACGAACTCTTTCAACGTAGAAGAACAAAATTTGGTAAGCCAAGTGGGATTTGTGTACTGATCATTACCACCAAGTATCATCAAGATTGGGTGAAAAAATATTTGCTTGTATTTCGGAAACTCGTTATTTCTTAGAAGCTTGGCAACCCCTCTCATTGAAAGTGCTTTTCCACAGTCTGTGCCTAGGGCTACTTGAAGAGGAAACAAACCATAGAGACAAATGTGAGAACTCCTTTATTTTGTCAAGTTTCAAAGAGCTAATACAAACCCTGTTGGATTTAGAGTTCCAAATTCATCTATCAATATAATAGAGAACAGAGGGAAACCTAAATATAAAAACTGCTACTGTAGACGAATGCTTCATCCTAGAAGAGCAAAATTTGGTGAGCCAATTGGGATTTTTGTACTGATCATTACCACCAAGTATCATCAAGTTTGGGTGAAAAAATATTTGCTGGTATTTCGGAAACTCGTAATTTCTTAGAAGCTTGGCAAACCCTCTCAGTGAAAGTGCTTTTCCACAGTCTGTGCCTATGGCTACTTGAAGAGGAATCAAAACATAAAGACAAAACTGAGAACTCCTTTATTTTGTCAAGTTTCAAAGAGCTACTACAAACCATACTGGATTTAGAGTTCCAAATTCATCTATCTATATAGGAGAGAACAGAGGGGAACGAAATATAAAAACTGCTACTGTAGACCAATGCTTCATCCTAGAAGAACAAAATTTGGTGAGGCAAATGGGATTTGGGTACTGATCATTACCACCAAGTATCATCAAGATTGGGTGAAAAAATATTTGCTGGTATTTCGGAAACTCGTAATTTCTTAGAAGCTTGGCAAACCCTCTCAGTGAAACTGCTTTTCCACAGTCTGTGCCTAGGGCTACTTGAAGAGGAAACACACCATAGAGACAAAACTGAGAACTCCTTTATTTTGTCAAGTTTCAAAGAGCTACTACAAACCATGTTGGATTTAGAGTTCCAAATTCATCTATCTATATAGGAGAGAACAGAGGGAAACCTAAATATAAAAACTGCTACTGTAGAAGAACGCTTCAACCTAGAAGAACAAAATATCGTGAGACAAGTGGGATTTGTGTACTGATCCTTACCACCAAGTATCATCAAGTTTGGGTAAAAAAAAAATTGCTTGTATTTCGGAAACTCGTTATTTCTTAGAAGATTGGCAACCCATCACAATGAAAGTGCTTTTCCACAGTCTGTGCCTAGGGCTACGTGAAGAAGAAACAAACCAGAGAGAAAAATCTGAGAACTCCTTTATTTTGTCAAGTTTCAAAGAGCTACTACAAACCATGTTGGATTTAGAGTTCCAAATTCATCTATCTATATATGAGAGAACAGAGGGAAACCTAAATATAAAAACTGCTACTGTAGACGAACGCTTCAACCTAGAAGAACAAAATTTGCTAAGCCAAGTGGGATTTGTGTACTCATCATTACCACCAAGTATCATCAAGATTGGGTGAAAAAATATTTGATGGTATTTCGGAAACTCGTTATTTCTTAGAAGCTTGGCAACCCACTCAATGAAAGTGCTTTTCCACAGTCTGTGCCTAGGGCTACTTGAAGAGGAAACAAACCAGAGAGACAAAACTGAGAACTCCTTGATTTTGTCAAGTTTCAAAGAGCTACTACAAACCATGTTGGATTTAGAGTTCCAAATTCATCTATCTATATATGAGAGAACAGAGGGAAACCTAAATATAAAAACTGCTACTGTACACGAATGCTTCATCCTAGAAGAACAAAATTTGGTGAGGCAAGTGGGATTTGTGTACTGATAATTAGCAACAAGTATCATCATGATTGGGTGAAAAAATATTTGCTGGTATTTCGGAAACTCGTTATTTCTTAGAAGCTTGGCAACCCCTCTCAATGAAAGTGCTTTTCCACAGTCTGTGCCTAGGGCTACTTGAAGAGGAAACAAAACATAAAGACAAAACTGAGAACTCCTTTATTTTGTCAAGTTTCAAAGAGCTACTACAAAGCATGTTGGATTTAGAGTTCCAAATTCATCTATCTATATAGGAGAGAACAGAGGGAAACCTAAATATAAAAACTGCTACTGTAGACGAACGCTTCAACCTAGAAGAACAAAATTTGCTAAGCCAAGTGGGATTTGTGTACTGATCATTACCACCAAGTATCATCAAGATTGGGTGAAAAAATATTTGCTGGTATATCGGAAACTCGATATTTCTTAGAAACTTGGCAACACCTCTCAATGAAAGTGCTTTTCCACAGTCTGTTCCTAGGGCTACCTGAAAAGGAAACAAACCATAGAGACAAAACAGAGAAGTACTTTATTTTGTCAAGTTTCAAAGAGCTACTACAAACCATGCTGGATTTAGAGTTCCAAATCCATCTATCTATATAGGAGAGAACAGAGGGGAACCTAAATACAAATACTGCTACTGTAGACGAATGCTTCATCCTAGAAGAACAAAATTTGGTGAGCCAAGTGGGATTTGCCTACTGATCATTACCACCAAGTATCATCAAGATTGGGTGAAAAAATATTTGCTGGTATTTCGGAAACTCGTAATTTTTAGAAGCTTGGCAAACCCTCTCAGTGAAAGTGCTTTTCCACAGTCTGTGCCTAGGGCTACTTGAAGAGGAATCAAAACATAAAGACAAAACTGAGAACTCCTTTATTTTGTCAAGTTTCAAAGATCTACTACAAACCATAATGGATTTAGAGTTCCAAATTCATCTATCTATATAGGAGAGAACAGAGGGGAACGAAATATAAAAACTGCTACTGTAGACCAATGCTTCATCCTAGAAGAACAAAATTTGGTGAGGCAAGTGGGATTTGGGTACTGATCATTACCACCAAGTATCATCAAGATTGGGTGAAAAAATATTTGCTGGTATTTCGGAAACTCGTAATTTCTTAGAAGCTTGGCAAACAATCTCAGTGAAATTGCTTTTCCACAGTCTGTGCCTAGGGCTACATGAAGAGGAAACACACCATAGAGACAAAACTGAGAACTCCTTTATTTTGTCAAGTTTCAAAGAGCTACTACAAACCATGTTGGATTTAGAGTTCCAAATTCATCTATCTATATAGGAGAGAACAGAGGGAAACCTAAATATAAAAACTGCTACTGTAGAAGAACGCTTCAACCTAGAAGAACAAAATATCGTGAGACAAGTGGGATTTGTGTACTGATCCTTACCACCAAGTATCATCAAGTTTGGGTAAAAAAAATTGCTTGTATTTCGGAAACTCGTTATTTCTTAGAAGCTTGGCAACCCATCTCAATGAAAGTGCTTTTCCACAGTCTGTGCCTAGGGCTACTTGAAGAGGAAACACACCATAGAGAAAAATCTGAGAACTCCTTTATTTTGTCAAGTTTCAAAGAGCTACTACAAACCATGTTGTATTTAGAGTTCCAAATTCATCTATCTATATAGGAGAGAACAGAGGGAAACCTAAATATAAAAACTGCTACTGTAGACGAACGCTTCAACCTAGAAGAACAAAATTTTGTGAGCTAAGTGGGATATGTGTACTGATCATTACCACAAAGTATCATCAAGATTGGGTGAAAAAATATTTGATGGTATTTCGGAAACTCGTTATTTCTTAGGAGCTTGGCAACCCCTCTCAATGAAAGTGCTTTTCCACAGTCTGTGCCTAGGGCTACTTGAAGAAGAAACAAACCATAGAGACAAATGTGAGAACTCCTTTATTTTGTCAAGTTTCAAATAGCTACTACAAACCATGTTGGATTTAGAGTTCCAAATTCATCTATCTATATAGGAGAGAACAGAGGGAAACCTAAATATAAAAATTGCTACTGAAGACGAATGCTTCATACTAGAAGAACAACATTTGGTGAGCCAAGTGGGATTTTTGTACTGATCATTACCACTAAGTATCATCAAGTTTAATTGAAAAAATATTTGCTGGTATTTCAGAAACTCGATATTTCTTAGAAGCTTGGCAAACCCTCTCAGTGAAACTGCTTTTCCACAGTCTGTGCCTAGGGCTACTTGAAGAGGAAACAAACCAGAGAGACAAACTGAGAACTCCTTTATTTTGTCAAGTTTCAAAGAGCTACTACAAACCATGTTCTATTTAGAGTTCCAAATTCATCTATCTGTATAGGAGAGAACAGAGGGAAACCTAAATATAAAAACTGCTACTGTACACGAACGCTTCAACCTAGAAGAACTAAATTTGGTGAGCAAAGTGGGATTTGTGTACTGATCATTAGCAACAAGTATCATCAAGATTGGGTGAAAAAATATTTGCTGGTATTTCGGAAACACGTTATTTCTTAGAAGCTTGGCAACCCCTCTCAATGAAAGTGCTTTTCCACAGTTTGTGCCTAGGGATACTTGAAGAGGAAACAAACCAGAGAGACAAAACTGAGAACTCCTTGATTTTGTCAAGTTTCAAAGAGCTACTACAAACCATGTTGGATTTAGAGTTCTAAATTCATCTATCTATATAGGAGAGAACAGAGGGAAACCTAAATATAAAAACTGCTACTGTACACGAACGCTTCAACCTAGAAGAACTAAATTTGGTGAGCCAAGTGGGATTTGTGTACTGATAATTAGCAACAAGTATCATCAAGGTTGGGTGAAAAAATATTTGCTGGTATTTCGGAAACTCGTTATTTCTTAGAAGCTTGGCAACCCCTCTCAATGAAAGTGCTTTTCCACAGTCTGTGCCTAGGGCTACTTGAAGAGGAAACAAAACATAAAGACAAAACTAAGAACTCCTTTATTTTGTCAAGTTTCAAAGAGCTACTACAAAGCCTGTTGGATTTAGAGTTCCAAATTCATCTATCTATATAGGAGAGAACAGAGGGAAACCTAAATATAAAAACTGCTACTGTAGACGAACGCTTCAACCTAGAAGAACAAAATTTGGTGAGCTAAGTGGGATTTGTGTTCCAATCATTACCACCAAGTATCATCATGATTGGGTGAAAAAATATTTGCTGGTATTTCGGAAACTCGTTATTTCTTAGAAGCTTGGCAACCCCTCTCAATGAAAGTGCTTTTCCACAGTTTGTGCCTAGGGATACTTGAAGTGGAGACAAACCATAAAGAAAAATCTGAGAACTCCTTTATTTTGTCAAGTTTCAAGGGCTACTACAAACCATGTTGGATTTAGAGTTCCAAATTCATCTATCTATATATGAGAGAACAGAGGGAAACCTAAATATAAAAACTGCTACTGTAGACGAACACTTCAACGTAGAAGAACAAAATTTGGTAAGCCAAGTGGGATTTGTGTACTGATCATTACTACCAAGTATCATCAAGATTGGGTGAAAAAAAATTTGCTTGTATTTTGGAAACTCGTTATTTCTTAGAAGCTTGGCAACCCCTCTCAATGAAAGTGCTTTTCCACAGTCTGTGCCTAGGGCTACTTGAAGAGGAAACAAACCATAGAGACAAATGTGAGAACTCCTTTATTTTGTCAAGTTTCAAAGAGCTAATACAAACCCTGTTGGATTTAGAGTTCCAAATTCATCTATCAATATAATAGAGAACAGAGGGAAACCTAATATAAAAACTGCTACTGTAGACGAATGCTTCATCCTAGAAGAACAAAATTCAGTGAGCCAAGTGGGATTTTTGTACTGATCATTACCACCAAGTATCATCAAGTTTGGGTGAAAAAATATTTGCTGGTATATCGGAAACTCGATATTTCTTAGAAACTTGGCAACCCCTCTCAATGAAAGTGCTTTTCCACAGTCTGTTCGGAGGGCTACTTGAAAAAGAAACAAACCATAGAGACAAAACAGAGAAGTTCTTTATTTTGTCAAGTTTCAAAGAGCTACTACAAACCATGCTGGATTTAGAGTTCCAAATTCATCTATCTATATAGGAGAGAACAGAGGGGAACCTAAATACAAAAACTGCTACTGTAGACGAATGCTTCATCCTAGAAGAACAAAATTTGGTGAGCCAAGTGGGATTTGCCTACTGATCATTACCACAAAGTATCATCAAGATTGGGTGAAAAAATATTTGCTGGTATTTCGGAAACTCATAATTTCTTAGAAGCTTGGCAAACCCTCTCAGTGAAAGTGCTTTTCCACTGTCCGTGCCTAGGGCTACTGAAGAGGAATCAAAACATAAAGACAAAACTGAGAACTCCTTTATTTTGTCAAGTTTCAAAGAGATACTACAAACCATACTGTATTTAGAGTTCCAAATTCATCTATCTATATAGGAGAGAACAGAGGGGAACGAAATATAAAAACTGCTACTGTAGACCAATGCTTCATCCTAGAAGAACAAAATTTGGTGAGGCAAATGGGATTTGGGTATTGATCATTACCACCAAGTATCATCAAGATTGGGTGAAAAAATATTTGCTGGTATTTCGGAAACTCATAATTTCTTAGAAGCTTGGCAAACCCTCTCAGTGAAAGTGCTTTTCCACAGTCTGTGCCTAGGGCTACTTGAAGAGGAAACACACCATAGAGACAAAACTGAGAACTCCTTTATTTTGTCAAGTTTCAAAGAGCTACTACAAACCATGTTGGATTTAGAGTTCCAAATTCATCTATCTATATAGGAGAGAACAGAGGGAAACCTAAATATAAAAACTGCTACTGTAGAAGAACGCTTCAACCTAGAAGAACAAAATATCGTGAGACAAGTGGGATTTGTGTACTGATCCTTACCACCAAGTATCATCAAGTTTGGGTAAAAAAAAAATTGCTTGTATTTCGGAAACTCGTTATTTCTTAGAAGCTTGGCAACCCATCACAATGAAAGTGCTTTTCCACAGTCTGTGCCTAGGGCTACGTGAAGAGGAAACAAACCAGAGAGAAAAATCTGAGAACTCCTTTATTTTGTCAAGTTTCAAAGAGCTACTACAAACCATGTTGGATTTAGAGTTCCAAATTCATCTATCTATATATGAGAGAACAGAGGGAAACCTAAATATAAAAACTGCTACTGTAGACGAACGCTTCAACCTAGAAGAACAAAATTTGCTAAGCCAAGTGGGATTTGTGTACTCATCATTACCACCAAGTATCATCAAGATTCGGTGAAAAAATATTTGATGGTATTTCGGAAACTCGTTATTTCTTAGAAGCTTGGCAACCCCTCTCAATGAAAGTGCTTTTCCACAGTCTGTGCCTAGGGCTACTTGAAGAGGAAACAAACCAGAGAGACAAAACTGAGAACTCCTTGATTTTGTCAAGTTTCAAAGAGCTACTACAAACCATGTTGGATTTAGAGTTCCAAATTCATCTATCTATATAGGAGAGAACAGAGGGAAACCTAAATATAAAAACTGCTACTGTACACGAATGCTTCATCCTAGAAGAACAAAATTTGGTGAGGCAAGTGGGATTTGTGTACTGATAATTAGCAACAAGTATCATCAAGATTGGGTGAAAAAATATTTGCTGGTATTTCGGAAACTCGTTATTTCTTAGAAGCTTGGCAACCCCTCTCAATGAAAGTGCTTTTCCACAGTCTGTGCCTAGGGCTACTTGAAGAGGAAACAAAACATAAAGACAAAACTGAGAACTCCTTTATTTTGTCAAGTTTCAAAGAGCTACTACAAAGCATGTTGGATTTAGAGTTCCAAATTCATCTATCTATATAGGAGAGAACAGAGGGAAACCTAAATATAAAAACTGCTACTGTAGACGAACGCTTCAACCTAGAAGAACAAAATTTGCTAAGCCAAGTGGGATTTGTGTACTGATCATTACCACCAAGTATCATCAAGATTGGGTGAAAAAATATTTGATGGTATTTCGGAAACTCGTTATTTCTTAGAAGCTTGGCAACCCCTCTCAATGAAAGTGCTTTTCCACAGTCTGTGCCTAGGGCTACTTGAAGAGGAAACAAACCATAGAGACAAATGTGAGAACTCCTTTATTTTGTCAAGTTTCAAAGAGCTACTACAAACCCTGTTGTATTTAGAGTTCCAATTCATCTATCTATATATGAGAGAACAGAGGGAAACCTAAATATAAAAACTGCTACTGTAGACGAATGCTTCATCCTAGAAGAACAAAATTTGGTGAGCCAAGTGGGATTTTTGTACTGATCATTACCACCAAGTATCATCAAGTTTGGGTGAAAAAATATTTGCTGGTATATCGGAAACTCGATATTTCTTAGAAACTTGGCAACCCCTCTCAATGAAAGTGCTTTTCCACAGTCTGTTCCTAGGGCTACTTGAAAAAAAAACAAACCATAGAGACAAAACAAAGAAGTTCTTTATTTTGTCAAGTTTCAAAGAGCTACTACAAACCATGCTGGATTTAGAATTCCAAATCTATCTATCTATATAGGAGAGAACAGAGGGGAACCTAAATACAAATACTGCTACTGTAGACGAATGCTTCATCCTAGAAGAACAAAATTTGGTGAGCCAAGTGGGATTTGCCTACTGATCATTACCACCAAGTATCATCAAGATTGGGTGAAAAAATATTTGCTGGTATTTCAGAAACTCGTAATTTTTAGAAGCTTGGCAAACCCTCTCAGTGAAAGTGCTTTTCCACAGTCTGTGCCTAGGGCTACTTGAAGAGGAATCAAAACATAAAGACAAAACTGAGAACTCCTTTATTTGGTCAAGTTTCAAAGAGCTACTACAAACCATACTGGATTTAGAGTTCCAAATTCATCTATCTATATAGGAGAGAACAGAGGGGAACGAAATATAAAAACTGCTACTGTAGACCAATGCTTCATCCTAGAAGAACAAAATTTGGTGAGGCAAGTGGGATTTGGGTACTGATCATTACCACCAAGTATCATCAAGATTGGGTGAAAAAATATTTGCTGGTATTTCGGAAACTCGTAATTTCTTAGAAGCTTGGCAAACCCTCTCAGTGAAAGTGCTTTTCCACAGTCTGTGCCTAGGGCTACTTGAAGAGGAAACACACCATAGAGACAAAACTGAGAACTCCTTTATTTTGTCAAGTTTCAAAGAGCTACTACAAACCATGTTGGATTTAGAGTTCCAAATTCATCTATCTATATAGGAGAGAACAGAAGGAAACCTAAATATAAAAACTGCTACTGTAGAAGAACGCTTCAACCTAGAAGAACAAAATATCGTGAGACAAGTGGGATTTGTGTACTGATACTTACCACCAAGTATCATCAAGTTTGGGTAAAAAAAAAATTGCTTGTATTTCGGAAACTCGTTATTTCTTAGAAGCTTGGCAACCCATCTCAATGAAAGTGCTTTTCCACAGTCTGTGCCTAGGGCTACTTGAAGAGGAAACAAACCAGAGAGAAAAATCTGAGAACTGCTTTATTTTGTCAAGTTTCAAAGAGCTACTACAAACCATGTTGTATTTAGAGTTCCAAATTCATCTATCTATATAGGAGAGAACAGAGGGAAACCTAAATATAAAAACTGCTACTGTAGACGAACGCTTCAACATAGAAGAACAAAATTTGCTAAGCCAAGTGGGATTTGTGTACTGATCATTACCACCAAGTATCATCAAGATTGGGTGAAAAAATATTTGATGGTATTTCGAAAATTCGTTATTTCTTAGAAGCTTGGCAACCCCTCTCAATGAAAGTGCTTTTCCACAATCTGTGCCTAGGGCTACTTGAAGAGGAAACAAACCATAGAGACAAATGTGAGAACTCCTTTATTTTGTCAAGTTACAAAGAGCTACTACAAACCCTGTTGGATTTAGAGTTCCAAATTCATCTATCAATATAATAGAGAACAGAGGGAAACCTAAATATAAAAACTGCTACTGTAGACGAATGCTTCATCCTAGAAGAACAAAATTTGGTGAGCCAAGTGGGATTTTTGTACTGATCATTACCACCAAGTATCATCAAGTTTGGGTGAAAAAATATTTGCTGGTATATCGGAAACTCGATATTTCTTAGAAACTTGGCAACCCCTCTCAATGAAAGTGCTTTTCCACAGTCTTTTCCTAGGGCTACCTGAAAAGGAAACAAACCATAGAGACAAAACAGAGAAGTACTTTATTTTGTCAAGTTTCAAAGAGCTACTACAAACCATGCTGGATTTAGAGTTCCAAATCCATCTATCTATATAGGAGAGAACAGAGGGGAACCTAAATACAAATACTGCTACTGTAGACGAATGCTTCATCCTAGAAGAACAAAATTTGGTGAGCCAAGTGGGATTTGCCTACTGATCATTACCACCAAGTATCATCAAGATTGGGTGAAAAAATATTTGCTGGTATTTCGGAAACTCGTAATTTTTAGAAGCTTGGCAAACCCTCTCAGTGAAAGTGCTTTTCCACAGTCTGTGCCTAGGGCTACTTGAAGAGGAATCAAAACATAAAGACAAAACTGAGAACTCCTTTATTTTGTCAAGTTTCAAAGAGCTACTACAAACCATAATGGATTTAGAGTTCCAAATTCATCTATCTATATAGGAGAGAACAGAGGGGAACGAAATATAAAAACTGCTACTGTAGACCAATGCTTCATCCTAGAAGAACAAAATTTGGTGAGGCAAGTGGGATTTGGGTACTGATCATTACCACCAAGTATCATCAAGATTGGGTGAAAAAATATTTGCTGGTATTTCAGAAACTCGTAATTTCTTAGAAGCTTGGCAAACCCTCTCAGTGAAATTGCTTTTCCACAGTCTGTGCCTAGGGCTACATGAAGAGGAAACACACCATAGAGACAAAACTGAGAACTCCTTTATTTTGTCAAGTTTCAAAGAGCTACTACAAACCATGTTGGATTTAGAGTTCCAAATTCATCTATCTATATAGGAGAGAACAGAGGGAAACCTAAATATAAAAACTGCTACTGTAGAAGAACGCTTCAACCTAGAAGAACAAAATATCGTGAGACAAGTGGGAATTGTGTACTGATCCTTACCACCAAGTATCATCAAGTTTGGGTAAAAAAAAATTGCTTGTATTTCGGAAACTCGTTATTTCTTAGAAGCTTGGCAACCCATCTCAATGAAAGTGCTGTTCCACAGTCTGTGCCTAGGGCTACTTGAAGAGGAAACACACCAGAGAGAAAAATCTGAGAACTCCTTTATTTTGTCAAGTTTCAAAGAGCTACTACAAACCATGTTGTATTTAGAGTTCCAAATTCATCTATCTATATAGGAAGAGAACAGAGGGAAACCTAAATATAAAAACTGCTACTGTAGACGAACGCTTCAACCTAGAAGAACAAAATTTTGTGAGCTAAGTGGGATCTGTGTACTGATCATTACCACCAAGTATCATCAAGATTGGGTGAAAAAATATTTGATGGTATTTCGGAAACTCGTTATTTCTTAGAAGCTTGGCAACCCCTCTCAATGAAAGTGCTTTTCCACAGTCTGTGCCTAGGGCTACTTGAAGAGGAAACAAACCAGAGAGACAAATCTGAGAACTCCTTGATTTTGTCAAGTTTCAAAGAGCTACTACAAACCATGTTGGATTTAGAGTTCCAAATTCATCTATCTATATAGGAGAGAACAGAGGGAAACCTAAATATAAAAACTGCTACTGTACACGAATGCTTCATCCTAGAAGAACAAAATTTGGTGAGACAAGTGGGATTTGTGTACTGATAATTAGCAACAAGTATCATCAAGATTGGGTGAAAAAATATTTGCTGGTATTTCGGAAACTCGTTATTTCTTAGAAGCTTGGCAACCCCTCTCAATGAAAGTGCTTTTCCACAGTCTGTGCCTAGGGCTACTTGAAGAGGAAACAAAACATAAAGACAAACTGAGAACTCCTTTATTTTGTCAAGTTTCAAAGAGCTACTACAAAGCATGTTGGATTTAGAGTTCCAAATTCATCTATCTATATAGGAGAGAACAGAGGGAAACCTAAATATAAAACTGCTACTGTAGACGAACGCTTCAACCTAGAAGAACAAAATTTGCTAAGCCAAGTGGGATTTGTGTACTGATCATTACCACCAAGTATCATCAAGATTGGGTGAAAAAATATTTGATGGTATTTCGGAAACTCGTTATTTCTTAGAAGCTTGGCAACCCCTCTCAATGAAAGTGCTTTTCCACAGTCTGTGCCTAGGGCTACTTGAAGAGGAAACAAACCATAAAGACAAATGTGAGAACTCCTTTATTTTGTCAAGTTTCAAAGAGCTACTACAAACCCTGTTGTATTTAGAGTTCCAAATTCATCTATCTATATATGAGAGAACAGAGGGAAACCTAAATATAAAAACTGCTACTGTAGACGAATGCTTCATCCTAGAAGAACAAAATTTTGGTGAGCCAAGTGGGATTTTTGTACTGATCATTACCACCAAGTATCATCAAGTTTGGGTGAAAAAATATTTGCTCGTATATCGGAAACTCGATATTTCTTAGAAACTTGGCAACCCCTCTCAATGAAAGTGCTTTTCCACAGTCTGTTCCTAGGGCTACTTGAAAAAAAAACAAACCATAGAGACAAAACAGAGAAGTTCTTTATTTTGTCAAGTTTCAAAGAGCTACTACAAACCATGCTGGATTTAGAATTCCAAATCTATCTATCTATAAAGGAGAGAACAGAGGGGAACCTAAATACAAATACTGCTACTGTAGACGAATGCTTCATCCTAGAAGAACAAAATTTGGTGAGCCAAGTGGGATTTGCCTACTGATCATTACCACCAAGTATCATCAAGATTGGGTGAAAAAATATTTGCTGGTATTTCAGAAACTCGTAATTTTTAGAAGCTTGGCAAACCCTCTCAGTGAAAGTGCTTTTCCACAGTCTGTGCCTAGGGCTAGTTGAAGAGGAATCAAAACATAAAGACAAAACTGAGAACTCCTTTATTTTGTCAAGTTTCAAAGAGCTACTACAAACCATACTGGATTTAGAGTTCCAAATTCATCTATCTATATAGGAGAGAACAGAGGGGAACGAAATATAAAAACTGCTACTGTAGACCAATGCTTCATCCTAGAAGAACAAAATTTGGTGAGGCAAGTGGGATTTGGGTACTGATCATTACCACCAAGTATCATCAAGATTGGGTGAAAAAATATTTGCTGGTATTTCGGAAACTCGTAATTTCTTAGAAGCTTGGCAAACCCTCTCAGTGAAAGTGCTTTTCCACAGTCTGTGCCTAGGGCTACTTTGAAGAGGAAACACACCCATAGAGACAAAACTGAGAACTCCTTTATTTTGTCAAGTTTCAAAGAGCTACTACAAACCATGTTGGATTTAGAGTTCCAAATTCATCTATCTATATAGGAGAGAACAGAGGGAAACCTAAATATAAAAACTGCTACTGTAGAAGAACGCTTCAACCTAGAAGAACAAAATATCGTGAGACAAGTGGGATTTGTGTACTGATCCTTACCACCAAGTATCATCAAGTTTTGGGTAAAAAAAAATTGCTTGTATTTCGGAAACTCGTTATTTCTTAGAAGCTTGGCAACCCATCTCAATGAAAGTGCTTTTCCACAGTCTGTGCCTAGGGCTACTTGAAGAGGAAACAAACCAGAGAGAAAAATCTGAGAACTGCTTTATTTTGTCAAGTTTCAAAGAGCTACTACAAACCATGTTGTATTTAGAGTTCCAAATTCATCTATCTATATAGGAGAGAACAGAGGGAAACCTAAATATAAAAACTGCTACTGTAGACGAACGCTTCAACATAGAAGAACAAAATTTGCTAAGCCAAGTGGGATTTGTGTACTGATCATTACCACCAAGTATCATCAAGATTGGGTGAAAAAATATTTGATGGTATTTCGGAAATTCGTTATTTCTTAGAAGCTTGGCAACCCCTCTCAATGAAAGTGCTTTTCCACAGTCTGTGCCTAGGGCTACTTGAAGAGGAAACAAACCATAGAGACAAATGTGGGAACTCCTTTATTTTGTCAAGTTTCAAAGAGCTACTACAAACCCTGTTGGATTTAGAGTTCCAAATTTATCTATCAATATAATAGAGAACAGAGGGAAACCTAAATATAAAAACTGCTACTGTAGACGAATGCTTCATCCTAGAAGAACAAAATTTGGTGAGCCAAGTGGGATTTTGTACTGATCATTACCACCAAGTATCATCAAGTTTGGGTGAAAAAATATTTGCTGGTATATCGGAAACTCGATATTTCTTAGAAACTTGGCAACCCCATCTCAATGAAAGTGCTTTTCCACAGTCTGTTCCTAGGGCTACCTGAAAGGAAACAAACCATAGAGACAAAACAGAGAAGTACTTTATTTGTCAAGTTTCAAAGAGCTACTACAAACCATGCTGGATTTAGAGTTCCAAATCCATCTATCTATATAGGAGAGAACAGAGGGGAACGAAATATAAAAAACTGCTACTGTAGACCAATGCTTCATCGTAGAAGAACAAAATTTGGTGAGGCAAGTGGGATTTGGGTACTGATCATTACCACCAAGTATCATCAAGATTGGGTGAAAAAATATTTGCTGGTATTTCGGAAACTCGTAATTTCTTAGAAGCTTGGCAAACCCTCTCAGTGAAATTGCTTTTCCACATTCTGTGTCTAGGGCTACATGAAGAGGAAACACACCATAGAGACAAAACTGAGAACTCCTTTATTTTGTCAAGTTTCAAAGAGCTACTACAAACCATGTTGGATTTAGAGTTCCAAATTCATCTATCTATATAGGAGAGAACAGAGGGAAACCTAAATATAAAAACTGCTACTGTAGAAGAACGCTTCAACCTAGAAGAACAAAATATCGTGAGACAAGTGGGATTTGTGTACTGATCCTTACCACCAAGTATCATCAAGTTTGGGTAAAAAAAAATTGCTTGTATTTCGGAAACTCGTTATTTCTTAGAAGCTTGGCAACCCATCTCAATGAAAGTGCTGTTCCACAGTCTGTGCCTAGGGCTACTTGAAGAGGAAACACACCAGAGAGAAAAATCTGAGAACTCCTTTATTTTGTCAAGTTTCAAAGAGCTACTACAAACCATGTTGTATTTAGAGTTCCAAATTCATCTATCTATATAGGAGAGAACAGAGGGAAACCTAAATATAAAAACTGCTACTGTAGACGAACGCTTCAACCTAGAAGAACAAAATTTTGTGAGCTAAGTGGGATCTGTGTACTGATCATTACCACCAAGTATCATCAAGATTGGGTGAAAAAATATTTGATGGTATTTCGGAAACTCGTTATTTCTTAGAAGCTTGGCAACCCCTCTCAATGAAAGTGCTTTTCCACAATCTGTGCCTAGGGCTACTTGAAGAGGAAACAAACCAGAGAGACAAAACTGAGAACTCCTTGATTTTGTCAAGTTTCAAAGAGCTACTACAAACCATGTTGGATTTAGAGTTCCAAATTCATCTATCTATATAGGAGAGAACAGAGGGAAACCTAAATATAAAAACTGCTACTGTACACGAATGCTTCATCCTAGAAGAACAAAATTTGGTGAGGCAAGTGGGATTTGTGTACTGATAATTAGCAACAAGTATCATCAAGATTGGGTGAAAAAATATTTGCTGGTATTTCGGAAACTCGTTATTTCTTAGAAGCTTGGCAACCCCTCTCAATGAAAGTGCTTTTCCACAGTCTGTGCCTAGGGCTACTTGAAGAGGAACAAACCATAGAGACAAATGTGAGAACTCCTTTATTTTGTCAAGTTTCAAAGAGCTACTACAAACCCTGTTGTATTTAGAGTTCCAAATTCATCTATCTATATATGAGAGAACAGAGGGAAACCTAAATATAAAAACTGCTACTGTAGACGAATGCTTCATCCTAGAAGAACAAAATTTGGTGAGCCAAGTGGGATTTTTGTACTGATCATTACCACCAAGTATCATCAAGTTTGGGTGAAAAAATATTTGCTGGTATATCGGAAACTCGATATTCTTAGAAACTTGGCAACCCCTCTCAATGAAAGTGCTTTTCCACAGTCTGTTCCTAGGGCTACTTGAAAAAAAACAAACCATAGAGACAAAACAAAGAAGTTCTTTATTTTGTCAAGTTTCAAAGAGCTACTACAAACCATGCTGGATTTAGAATTCCAAATCTATCTATCTATATAGGAGAGAACAGAGGGGAACCTAAATACAAATACTGCTACTGTAGACGAATGCTTCATCCTAGAAGAACAAAATTTGGTGAGCCAAGTGGGATTTGCCTACTGATCATTACCACCAAGTATCATCAAGATTGGGTGAAAAAATATTTGCTGGTATTTCAGAAACTCGTAATTTTTAGAAGCTTGGCAAACCCTCTCAGTGAAAGTGCTTTTCCACAGTCTGTGCCTAGGGCTACTTGAAGAGGAATCAAAACATAAAGACAAAACTGAGAACTCCTTTATTTGGTCAAGTTTCAAAGAGCTACTACAAACCATACTTTATTTAGAGTTCCAAATTCATCTATCTATATAGGAGAGAACAGAGGGGAACGAAATATAAAAACTGCTACTGTAGACCAATGCTTCATCCTAGAAGAACAAAATTTGGTGAGGCAAGTGGGATTTGGGTACTGATCATTACCACCAAGTATCATCAAGATTGGGTGAAAAAATATTTGCTGGTATTTCGGAAACTCGTAATTTCTTAGAAGCTTGGCAAACCCTCTCAGTGAAAGTGCTTTTCCACAGTCTGTGCCTAGGGCTACTTGAAGAGGAAACACACCATAGAGACAAAACTGAGAACTCCTTTATTTTGTCAAGTTTCAAAGAGCTACTACAAACCATGTTGGATTTAGAGTTCCAAATTCATCTATCTATATAGGAGAGAACAGAAGGAAACCTAAATATAAAAACTGCTACTGTAGAAGAACGCTTCAACCTAGAAGAACAAAATATCGTGAGACAAGTGGGATTTGTGTACTGATACTTACCACCAAGTATCATCAAGTTTGGGTAAAAAAAAAATTGCTTGTATTTCGGAAACTCGTTATTTCTTAGAAGCTTG
Source organism: Callospermophilus lateralis (assembly GCF_048772815.1). NCBI lineage: Eukaryota > Metazoa > Chordata > Mammalia > Rodentia > Sciuridae > Callospermophilus > Callospermophilus lateralis. The sequence goes on along the minus strand of NW_027517500.1, from coordinate 6,075 downwards.
GCAACCCATCTCAATGAAAGTGCTTTTCCACAGTCTGTGCCTAGGGCTACTTGAAGAGGAAACAAACCAGAGAGAAAAATCTGAGAACTGCTTTATTTTGTCAAGTTTCAAAGAGCTACTACAAACCATGTTGTATTTAGAGTTCCAAATTCATCTATCTATATAGGAGAGAACAGAGGGAAACCTAAATATAAAAACTGCTACTGTAGACGAACGCTTCAACATAGAAGACCAAAATTTGCTAAGCCAAGTGGGATTTGTGTACTGATCATTACCACCAAGTATCATCAAGATTGGGTGAAAAAATATTTGATGGTATTTCGAAAATTCGTTATTTCTTAGAAGCTTGGCAACCCCTCTCAATGAAAGTGCTTTTCCACAATCTGTGCCTAGGGCTACTTGAAGAGGAAACAAACCATAGAGACAAATGTGAGAACTCCTTTATTTTGTCAAGTTACAAAGAGCTACTACAAACCCTGTTGGATTTAGAGTTCCAAAATTCATCTATCAATATAATAGAGAACAGAGGGAAACCTAAATATAAAAACTGCTACTGTAGACGAATGCTTCATCCTAGAAGAACAAAATTTGGTGAGCCCAAGTGGGATTTTTGTACTGATCATTACCACCAAGTATCATCAAGTTTGGGTGAAAAAATATTTGCTGGTATATCGGAAACTCGATATTTCTTAGAAACTTGGCAACCCCTCTCAATGAAAGTGCTTTTCCACAGTCTTTTCCTAGGGCTACCTGAAAAGGAAACAAACCATAGAGACAAAACAGAGAAGTACTTTATTTTGTCAAGTTTCAAAGAGCTACTACAAACCATGCTGGATTTAGAGTTCCAAATCCATCTATCTATATAGGAGAGAACAGAGGGGAACCTAAATACAAATACTGCTACTGTAGACGAATGCTTCATCCTAGAAGAACAAAATTTGGTGAGCCAAGTGGGATTTGCCTACTGATCATTACCACCAAGTATCATCAAGATTGGGTGAAAAAATATTTGCTGGTATTTCGGAAACTCGTAATTTTTAGAAGCTTGGCAAACCCTCTCAGTGAAAGTGCTTTTCCACAGTCTGTGCCTAGGGCTACTTGAAGAGGAATCAAAACATAAAGACAAACTGAGAACTCCTTTATTTTGTCAAGTTTCAAAGAGCTACTACAAACCATAATGGATTTAGAGTTCCAAATTCATCTATCTATATAGGAGAGAACAGAGGGGAACGAAATATAAAAACTGCTACTGTAGACCAATGCTTCATCCTAGAAGAACAAAATTTGGTGAGGCAAGTGGGATTTGGGTACTGATCATTACCACCAAGTATCATCAAGATTGGGTGAAAAAATATTTGCTGGTATTTCGGAAACTCGTATTTCTTAGAAGCTTGGCAAACCCTCTCAGTGAAATTGCTTTTCCACAGTCTGTGCCTAGGGCTACATGAAGAGGAACACACCATAGAGACAAAACTGAGAACTCCTTTATTTTGTCAAGTTTCAAAGAGCTACTACAAACCATGTTGGATTTAGAGTTCCAAATTCATCTATCTATATAGGAGAGAACAGAGGGAAACCTAAATATAAAAACTGCTACTGTAGAAGAACGCTTCAACTAGAAGAACAAAATATCGTGAGACAAGTGGGATTTGTGTACTGATCCTTACCACCAAGTATCATCAAGTTTGGGTAAAAAAAATTGCTTGTATTTCGGAAACTCGTTATTTCTTAGAAGCTTGGCAACCCATCTCAATGAAAGTGCTGTTCCACAGTCTGTGCCTAGGGCTACTTGAAGAGGAAACACACCAGAGAGAAAAATCTGAGAACTCCTTTATTTTGTCAAGTTTCAAAGAGCTACTACAAACCATGTTGTATTTAGAGTTCCAAATTCATCTATCTATATAGGAGAGAACAGAGGGAAACCTAAATATAAAAACTGCTACTGTAGACGAACGCTTCAACCTAGAAGAACAAAATTTTGTGAGCTAAGTGGGATCTGTGTACTGATCATTACCACCAAGTATCATCAAGATTGGGTGAAAAAATATTTGATGGTATTTCGGAAACTCGTTATTTCTTAGAAGCTTGGCAACCCCTCTCAATGAAAGTGCTTTTCCACAGTCTGTGCCTAGGGCTACTTGAAGAGGAAACAAACCAGAGAGACAAATCTGAGAACTCCTTGATTTTGTCAAGTTTCAAAGAGCTACTACAAACCATGTTGGATTTAGAGTTCCAAATTCATCTATCTATATAGGAGAGAACAGAGGGAAACCTAAATATAAAAACTGCTACTGTACACGAATGCTTCATCCTAGAAGAACAAAATTTGGTGAGGCAAGTGGGATTTGTGTACTGATAATTAGCAACAAGTATCATCAAGATTGGGTGAAAAAATATTTGCTGGTATTTCGGAAACTCGTTATTTCTTAGAAGCTTGGCAACCCTCTCAATGAAAGTGCTTTTCCACAGTCTGTGCCTAGGGCTACTTGAAGAGGAAACAAAACATAAAGACAAAACTGAGAACTCCTTTATTTTGTCAAGTTTCAAAGAGCTACTACAAAGCATGTGGATTTAGAGTTCCAAATTCATCTATCTATATAGGAGAGAACAGAGGGAAACCTAAATATAAAAACTGCTACTGTAGACGAACGCTTCAACCTAGAAGAACAAAATTTGCTAAGCCAAGTGGGATTTGTGTACTGATCATTACCACCAAGTATCATCAAGATTGGGTGAAAAAATATTTGATGGTATTTCGGAAACTCGTTATTTCTTAGAAGCTTGGCAACCCCTCTCAATGAAAGTGCTTTTCCACAGTCTGTGCCTAGGGCTACTTGAAGAGGAAACAAACCATAAAGACAAATGTGAGAACTCCTTTATTTTGTCAAGTTTCAAAGAGCTACTACAAACCATGTTGTATTTAGAGTTCCAAATTCATCTATCTATATATGAGAGAACAGAGGGAAACCTAAATATAAAAACTGCTACTGTAGACGAATGCTTCATCCTAGAAGAACAAAATTTGGTGAGCCAAGTGGGATTTTTGTACTGATCATTACCACCAAGTATCATCAAGTTTGGGTGAAAAAATATTTGCTCGTATATCGGAAACTCGATATTTCTTAGAAACTTGGCAACCCCTCTCAATGAAAGTGCTTTTCCACAGTCTGTTCCTAGGGCTACTTGAAAAAAAAACAAACCATAGAGACAAAACAGAGAAGTTCTTTATTTTGTCAAGTTTCAAAGAGCTACTACAAACCATGCTGGATTTAGAATTCCAAATCTATCTATCTATATAGGAGAGAACAGAGGGGAACCTAAATACAAATACTGCTACTGTAGACGAATGCTTCATCCTAGAAGAACAAAATTTGGTGAGCCAAGTGGGATTTGCCTACTGATCATTACCACCAAGTATCATCAAGATTGGGTGAAAAAATATTTGCTGGTATTTCAGAAACTCGTAATTTTTAGAAGCTTGGCAACCCTCTCAGTGAAAGTGCTTTTCCACAGTCTGTGCCTAGGGCTAGTTGAAGAGGAATCAAAACATAAAGACAAAACTGAGAACTCCTTTATTTTGTCAAGTTTCAAAGAGCTACTACAAACCATACTGGATTTAGAGTTCCAAATTCATCTATCTATATAGGAGAGAACAGAGGGGAACGAAATATAAAAACTGCTACTGTAGACAATGCTTCATCCTAGAAGAACAAAATTTGGTGAGGCAAGTGGGATTTGGGTACTGATCATTACCACCAAGTATCATCAAGATTGGGTGAAAAAATATTTGCTGGTATTTCGGAAACTCGTAATTTCTTAGAAGCTTGGCAACCCTCTCAGTGAAATTGCTTTCCACAGTCTGTGTCTAGGGCTACATGAAGAGGAAACACACCATAGAGACAAAACTGAGAACTCCTTTATTTTGTCAAGTTTCAAAGAGCTACTACAAACCATGTTGGATTTAGAGTTCCAAATTCATCTATCTATATAGGAGAGAACAGAGGGAAACCTAAATATAAAAACTGCTACTGTAGAAGAACGCTTCAACCTAGAAGAACAAAATATCGTGAGACAAGTGGGATTTGTGTACTGATCCTTACCACCAAGTATCATCAAGTTTGGGTAAAAAAAAATTGCTTGTATTTCGGAAACTCGTTATTTCTTAGAAGCTTGGCAACCCATCTCATGAAGTGCTTTTCCACAGTCTGTGCTAGGGCTACTTGAAGAGGAAACAAACCAGAGAGAAAAATCTGAGAACTGCTTTATTTTGTCAAGTTTCAAAGAGCTACTACAAACCATGTTGTATTTAGAGTTCCAAATTCATCTATCTATATAGGAGAGAACAGAGGGAAACCTAAATATAAAAACTGCTACTGTAGACGAACGCTTCAACATAGAAGAACAAAATTTGCTAAGCCAAGTGGGATTTGTGTACTGATCATTACCACCAAGTATCATCAAGATTGGGTGAAAAAATATTTGATGGTATTTCGGAAATATTCGTTATTTCTTAGAAGCTTGGCAACCCCTCTCAATGAAAGTGCTTTTCCCACAGTCTGTGCCTAGGGCTACTTGAAGAGGAAACAAACCATAGAGACAAATGTGGGAACTCCTTTATTTTTGTCAAGTTTCAAAGAGCTACTACAAACCCTGTTGGATTTAGAGTTCCAAATTTATCTATCAATATAATAGAGAACAGAGGGAAACCTAAATATAAAAACTGCTACTGTAGACGAATGCTTCATCCTAGAAGAACAAAATTTGGTGAGCCAAGTGGGATTTTTGTACTGATCATTACCACCAAGTATCATCAAGTTTGGGTGAAAAAATATTTGCTGGTATATCGGAAACTCGATATTTCTTAGAAACTTGGCAACCCATCTCAATGAAAGTGCTTTTCCACAGTCTGTTCCTAGGGCTACCTGAAAAGGAAACAAACCATAGAGACAAAACAGAGAAGTACTTTATTTTGTCAAGTTTCAAAGAGCTACTACAAACCATGCTGGATTTAGAGTTCCAAATCCATCTATCTATATAGGAGAGAACAGAGGGAACGAAATATAAAAACTGCTACTGTAGACCAATGCTTCATCGTAGAAGAACAAATTTGGTGAGGCAAGTGGGATTTGGGTACTGATCATTACCACCAAGTATCATCAAGATTGGGTGAAAAAATATTTGCTGGTATTTCGGAAACTCGTAATTTTTAGAAGCTTGGCAAACCCTCTCAGTGAAATTGCTTTTCCACATTCTGTGTCTAGGGCTACATGAAGAGGGAAACACACCATAGAGACAAAACTGAGAACTCCTTTATTTTGTCAAGTTTCAAAGAGCTACTACAAACCATGTTGGATTTAGAGTTCCAAATTCATCTATCTATATAGGAGAGAACAGAGGGAAACCTAAATATAAAAACTGCTACTGTAGAAGAACGCTTCAACCTAGAAGAACAAAATATCGTGAGACAAGTGGGATTTGTGTACTGATCCTTACCACCAAGTATCATCAAGTTTGGGTAAAAAAAATTGCTTGTATTTCGGAAACTCGTTATTTCTTAGAAGCTTGGCAACCCATCTCAATGAAAGTGCTGTTCCACAGTCTGTGCCTAGGGCTACTTGAAGAGGAAACACACCAGAGAGAAAAATCTGAGAACTCCTTTATTTTGTCAAGTTTCAAAGAGCTACTACAAACCATGTTGTATTTAGAGTTCCAAATTCATCTATCTATATAGGAGAGAACAGAGGGAAACCTAAATATAAAAACTGCTACTGTAGGACGAACGCTTCAACCTAGAAGAACAAAATTTTGTGAGCTAAGTGGGATCTGTGTACTGATCATTACCACCAAGTATCATCAAGATTGGGTGAAAAAATATTTGATGGTATTTCGGAAACTCGTTATTTCTTAGAAGCTTGGCAACCCCTCTCAATGAAAGTGCTTTCCACAATCTGTGCCTAGGGCTACTTGAAGAGGAAACAAACCAGAGAGACAAAACTGAGAACTCCTTGATTTTGTCAAGTTTCAAAGAGCTACTACAAACCATGTTGGATTTAGAGTTCCAAATTCATCTATCTA